>NW_025266585.1:0-1502 GCF_018294505.1 Triticum aestivum
ACGCTGCTGCCCCCACCTACCGCGGCCGTCGCCGCCGGCTGTGGCCCGCGCTGCTCGCGCCCACTCCGGCCCCGAACCGGCCTCGCCTTGCTATCGGGCAGGGGTGCGGCTTCGCCCGCACCAGCCTGCCCGTATGCCCGTTAGGGGCCTTGGCCTATGACAGGGGGCCCCACACCCAGAACGGTTTTATAAAAAAAAAGAGAATTAAAAAATATATATATTAAATAAATAAATAATAATTAAATTAATTAATTAATTAAGGAATTAATTAAGTTAATTAATCATAATTAGATTATCCTAATTAACTAATTAGTTTAATTAAACAGTAGTTAGATTAGTTAAATAGTGATTAGCCTAAACAGTCTATGACCAGTGGGTCCCACACGTCAGATTGACCAGTCAACACCCCTGTTGACTGCTGACGCCATGCTGACGTCATGCTGATGTCAGCATACACTATTCTGGATAATGTTAGAGTTAAATAATTAAATAAATTTCAGAAAATTCATAAAATCTTTAGAAAATCATATCTTTTAATCCGTAACTCGGATTAAAATATTTTCAACACGAAAGTTGCTCAGAACGACGAGACGATTCCGGATACACAGCCCGTTCGTCCACCACACACCCCTAACATATCAAACCCGCAACTTTCCCCCTCCGGCTCCTCTGCCCGAAAATACGAAACACCGGGAATACTTTCCCAGGGGTTTTCCCCCCTTCACTGGTATCACCTACTACCGCGTTAGGGCACACCGAACACCGCGTATTGCCTTGATATATTTTGTGGTGCTTTGTTTGCTCTGTATTCATTATTTCTTCCCCCTCTTCTCTCCGGTAGACTACGAGACCGACGCTGCTGCTGACCAGTTCGACTACGGAGTTGACGACCCCTCTCTCTTGCCAGAGCAACCAGGCAAGCCCCCCCTTTGATCACCAGATATCGCCTATTCTTCTCTATACTGCTTGCATTAGAGTAGTGTAGCATGTTACTGCTTTCGTTAATCCTATTCTGATGCATAGCCTGACATTGTCGCTACATCTGTTGATACCTTACCTGCAATCCTAAATGCTTAGTATAGGATGCTAGTTTATCATCATTGGCCGTACATTCTTGTCAGTCTGCCTTGCTATACTATCGGGCCGTGATCACTTGGGAGGTGATCACGGGTATATACTATACATACATACATACTATACAGATGGTGACTAAAGTCGGGTCAGCTCATTGAGTACCCGCAAATGATTCTGACGAGGGGGCTGAAAGGACAGGTGGCTCCATCCCGGTAGAGGTGGGCCTGGGTTCCCGACGGCCCTCGACTGTTACTTTGTGGCGGAGCGACAGGGCAGGTTGAGACCACCTAGGAGACAGGTGGGCCTGGCCCTGTTCGGCGTTCGCGGATACTTAACACGCTTAACGAGATCTTGGTATTTGATCTGAGTCTGGCTACGAGCCTATACGCACTAACCATCTACGTGGGAGTAGTTATGGGTATCCCGAC
>NW_025266586.1:0-1502 GCF_018294505.1 Triticum aestivum
CCGCGCCACGCCACCAGCCTCCCTGCCTGCCTGCCCTCTCCCCTCCTCGTCTGGATGCCCCGGGAGACGCCACGCCCCCCGTACCCTCTCACTCTCTCTCGTTCCTTCCCCCCCTCCTCTGCTCTCTCTCTCTCGCGCGCAGCCGAGTGGAGCTCATCGCCGCCGTCCACTGTAGCCGTAGCCACCGCCTCCCCCTCGCCTCCCCGACACGCTCCCCAGCTCCGCCGCGACCCCCTCTACCTCCTCGTCGAGCCACGCAAGACGGAGCACCCCGTGGAGCCATCGCCGTCGCCATCTTCGCCTCTGGCCGCCGTGGATCCTCGCCGTCGATTCGGGAGCTACCGGGCATCCCCGACCTCGCCCTCGCGCTCGCTGGTCTCGCTGTGAGCCCCCGCACCGAACCTCCCCCTCCCCGATGCCGATTTCTTCCTCCAATCGCGGGCTCCGTCGAGCCCGAGAGCTCATTGCCGCCGGCCACGAGGTCGCCGCGGCTAGAGCCCCCACACGTCATGTCCGAGCACGCGGTCGTCCTCGGCGCGTTCCCAGGAACACAGAGCACCTAACCACTCTTCCTCCCGTGCACCATAGCGCTCCGTCCCTCTTCACCGAACTCCGGCCGCCGCCCCGAGCTTTGCTCCGGCGAGCTCCGGCGCCCCCGTAGCCCCCCACCAGCTCCCCTGGTTGCGGACGACGACGGGCTACGCCCCGGTGGTCTTCCGCGACCAAACGCCGCTTGTAGCGCAAGTCTGGCGAGTCGCCGCCGCGCTATTGGTCGCCGCCGGCCAGAACTCCGGCGGGCTGATGTGGCTTTGTTAATTAGGCACTAATCCCCACCTACTGACGCTGACCAGTGGGCCCTAGGGCTTAGTCAAAGCTAATCAGCCCAGGTTTGACTCGGGGTTAACCCCAGTGTCACTGACGTGTGGACCCCACACGTCAGGTTTGACCCCAGTCAGCCGCAGTTGACTGCTGACGTCGTGCTGACGTCATGCTGGCGCAATAATATGATTTCTGGATTTAAATTAAATTAGGAAATTCCAGAAATTGATTTAAACTTCAAAAATTCATATCAATTCAACCGTAGCTCAGATTAAAATAATTTATATATGAAAAATTATCAGAAAAATGTAATCTATCCATCTGTACTAGTTTCATGCATGACAAACCAACTTATACATGCTGAATATGGGAAAACACATTATGGCATATATAGGAGCTTAATTTGGAGATGCATTTGAGCTTATGGTTCAAATGGACTTCAAACCAAATGATTACTAGTTGCATTAGATCAAACAACATCACATCTTCATGCCATGTTCATGCATCATATTGTCGCATATGTTTGTGTATTGATTGTTGGCACCGTTCCTTCTCGATAGGTCTTGCTCCGGAGCTGTTCCAGAGTACCTGTCTGTGAAGTAGTGCCTCCTCTGTTGATCTACCAGGCAAGCAAACCCCCTTGTTCATTCCGATAAAATCCTACTCTCTCGCTCCTGCTCTCA
>NW_025266587.1:0-1502 GCF_018294505.1 Triticum aestivum
GGAGTGGGGGAAGTGGTGCGGTTAGGGGGGTTAGGGTTTCGGCACCAGGGGATAAGGGGGTGGGGCGTCGGCTGGGCCGGCGGACTGGTTGGGTGGGATGGCCCGAGGCCCATGGGGAGCGGGAGGGGGGGGGTTCTTTGCTTTTCTATTTATTTTAGTTACACATTAATTTTAATTTAGTAAAATATATCTATAGCCCCTAAAATAATGTTTCAGAACAATACACTACTATAAAATGTTTTTCCCTGATATAAAATAGTTTAGTATTTTATAAAATACCTAAGGCGTTCAAATAGTTGTTTTGCCAATGTTTAAATCATTTTAGTGCTTTTAATCTTTTTAAAAAAATGTGGTTCCTCCACCATTATGACTTAGGATTTATTTGTCCCATTTTGGACATTTTAGTTTTAACGTTTGAAAATTTTACCGTTTGACTTGATTTTGAATTTAAATTTGAATCGGTCTCGAACTAACACGAGATTAGCAACAGTAACCATCGTGACGTGGCATCATTAACAGAGGTTTACTGTAGCTTAACTACCCGAGCGTCACAATTCTCCTCCACTACAAGAAATCTCGTCCCGAGGTTAAGAGGGGAGTAAGGGGGAAAGTTCTGGTTACGATATTCTAACAGATCTTCTCGAAGAAGTTAATCCTTTCGTTGATGTCTTCAATTCTTTATTCCAATGTATCATGATGAAGTTATCGTCCTTTCTTCGGGAACTCCATCATACTTACGAAAGGATAAGGGGGCATTACGGAAAAACGGACCGCTACAATGTTTGCTTATCTAGTAGATAACATCGGGGAAGGTGGCAGAAGTAACCCTTGAATTGAAACTTAAGACATTATCAAGAGCAAAGTGAGTAGATATTATGGGAAGTTTCAAGCCGGCAGGCAATCGATCGATGCCTGAAACAGGGCGTGAAAGGGGTTCAAAGCAATGGGAATAAGTGTTGTGTCTCACACCAAAATTTATGATCTCTTGGAAGGTGGCTCGCAGATTACCTACGAAACCAATAGTAATGGATAACTTTGTGAACAAGGTGTACAGGAGAGTCAGGTTTTGATCCTGTGGAACTGTGAGTTATGGGCCCACCATGTGGTTAAAAGTAGGAAGGTCAGTGACATCTTGCATGATCATGTAAGCAAGGCATGTCAGAGAATAGTCTGTCGGTTATGTCGGCAACAACATCGGTACCAAGGGCGAGGGACGAAGAGAACCATTTTCCTGCTCGTTTGAACGAGGCGCACCAGTAGGCAAGGTTCTCGTCCATCGGTGGTTACCGGAATGTCATCAACAAATGCAACAGGGTCTTACTGACACGGTTGTACACCAAGGTGTTTACATAAGCAGGAGAAAATTACTGCTTAGATCATATAGATCACCAGAAAGGTTAAACAAATCAATGAAAAGCAAAGGTGACCATCAGATTAAACAGAACAATGGAAAGGTAAATGTGTTTAAACACATGTTTCAGGGATATATCCTTCCCAAGGAC
>NW_025266588.1:0-1502 GCF_018294505.1 Triticum aestivum
GAAGCAGACCTCCGCCGAGCAAGCCGTGTTCCTCTTGCGTTTGGCCAAACTGTTGGTGCTGCTGTTGATACTTCTGTGGCTCCTGCTGCTGATGCGGAGGAGGATGATTATGTGGGAGACTATGAGGATGAGGTTGATCAAAATCAACACTACGTGCAGCCACCTGTACCACCACCAGCAGGTCGACCTCAGGTATATCTTCGTAATGGTAGGCCTGCACCACCACCTCAGGTACGAGATGATGTCCATATTCCTAAACTGAAATTGAATATTCCACCATTTGAGGGTAGATATGTTCCTGATATATATCTTACTTGGGAGTTAGAAACTGAACAACGATTTACATGTTTACAATTTCCTGAGGAGAGACGAGTTGCTGCTGCCGTTTGTGCTTTCACTAGTTTTGCATGTGTATGGTGGTCTGAACATTGTAGATTATATCCTATTCCAACTACTTGGGCTGCTTTGAAAACTGCTATGCGTACGCGTTGGGTTCCACCATATTATCAACGTGAATTGCTTCAAAAATTGCAGCGTTTAAGACAAGGGAAAAATTCTGTAGAAGAATATTATCAGGAATTACAAACTGGCATGATTAGATGTGGTATTGTTGAGGAGAATGAAGCTATGCTTGCACGTTTTCTAGATGGATTAAATAGAGAGATTCAGACCATTCTAGACTATAAGGAGTATACTAATATCACTCGTTTATTCCATCTTGCTTGTAAAGCTGAACGTGAAGTGCAGGATCGACAAGCATTGGGGCGAACTAACTTTTCTGCGGGCCGACCTTCATCATGGACACCACGTGCATCTTCTACTTCAACTGCACCAGCACCTCCATCCGGTGCCACCTCCAACCGTGATACAAGAAAACAGGCACAACCACAATTATCTGCCAAGAGCGCACCTGCGGGGCCTGCACAGCGTTCTTCTTCTTCCATGGCATCAACAGGGCACACAAGTGATATTATTTGTCGTCGTTGTAAGGGAGGAGGTCATTATGCAAGAGAATGCAAATCTCCACGTGTGATGATTGCTACCGCGGATGGTGGATATGAGTCCGCTAGTGACTATGATGAGGAGACTTTGGCTCTTATTACACGTGAAGAACATGGTGGAGATGATTCTGATCCTGAGACGCAATACATGGCTCCTGAAGACGCTGACAGGTATGAATGTTTAGTTGCTCAACGTGTTTTGAGTGTGCAGGTCACACAAGCTGAGCAAAATCAGAGGCACAATTTGTTCCATACCAAGGGAGTTGTGAAGGAACGTTCTGTGCGCGTCATCATAGACGGAGGGAGCTGCAACAACTTGGCTAGCATGGAGATGGTGGAGAAGCTTTCTCTCACCACAAGACCACATCCACATCCTTACTACATCCAATGGTTCAACAACAGCGGCAAGGTTAAGGTAACACGTACTGTTCGTGTGCATTTTAGTATCTCTACATATGCTGATTATGTTGATTGTGATGTGGTACCTATGCAAGCATGTTC
>NW_025266589.1:0-1502 GCF_018294505.1 Triticum aestivum
GTACGACGCTCCGGTGGCATTGCTACCCCCCCAGGGCCCCCGTCCCGCCTAACCCTGTAGCATTTGACCACGGGATCTAGCCCTTTGACTTTGCACGGACGGGCTTTGACCAGTGGACCTCTCCACCCGGTTGTGTTAGGTCGGCCCATAGGAACACTTTGGAGCAACATCCGGGCCAGGCCCACAGCTACATCCACTCTGTGTAGACTCGACGCGTCCGTTTTCCCCTTCCGGGTGCCGGCGGCGGCGCCGTTCGTGAGGGGGGCCACGCACCGGAGACGCGTGCCGCCTCTTCGGACATGCCACAACACCACCCCGCATGTATGAGGGCCCGGTACGACGCTCCGGTGGCATTGCTACCCCCCAGGGCCCCCGTCCCGCCTAACCCTGTAGCGTTTGACCACGGGATCTAGCCCTTTGACTTTGCACGGACGGGCTTTGAACAGTGGACCTCTCCACCCGGTTGTGTCGGGTCGGCCTAGAGGGACACCGGGGAGCAACATCCAGGCCAGGCCCACAGCTACATCCACTCCGTGTAGACCCGACGCGTCCGTTTCCCCCCTCCGGGTGCCGGCGGCGGCGCCGTCCGTGAGGGGGGCACGCACCGAAGACGCGTGCTGGGCGTTTGCAACCGCCTCAACACTTCCAGACTTGTGAGAGGCCGCCTACGCAAGATTTTACGGTATGCTACCCCCCGAAGGCCGCCGGCCACATTCGTAGACGTGCGAAGAGCAATCCGCGTAGAGGGAAGTGTTCAGATACTTCTCCATCACAAAAAATTATGAAAAATTACCATCAGTCCTATAGCACATGTGCCCACGTTGTGTAAAAAACTCATGATTTTATCGCGTTCCAAGTATTTAATAATATTCATGCTGCATCGTTACCGCAGAACGTCTACCACCGTTTCATTGCCGTCCGTGAGGGGGGCCACAACCCGGAGACGCGTGCCGCCTCTTCGGACATGCCACAACACCACCCCGCATGTATGAGGGCCCGGTACGACGCTCCGGTGGCATTGCTACCACCCCAGGGCCCCCGTACCGCCTAACCCTGTCGCGTTTGACCACGGGATCTAGCCCTTTGACTTTGCACGGACGGGCTTTGACCAGTGTACCTCTCTACCCGGTTGTGTTAGGTCGGCCCATAGGAACACTTTGGAGCAACATCCGGGCCAGGCCCACAACTACATCCACTCCGTGTAGACTCGACGCGTCCGTTTCCCCCCTCCGGGTGCCGGCGGCGGCGCCGTTCGTGAGGGGGGCCACGCACCGGAGACGCGTGCCGCCTCTTCGGACATGCCACAACACCACCCCGCATGTATGAGGGCCCGGTACGACGCTCCGGTGGCATTGCTACCCCCCCCAGGGCCCCCGTCCCGCCTAACCCTGTAGCGTTTGACCACGGGATCTAGCCCTTTGACTTTGCACGGACGGGCTTTGACCAGTGGACCTCTCCACCCGGTTGTGTCGGGTCGGCCCAGAGGGACACCGGGGAGCAAC
>NW_025266590.1:0-1502 GCF_018294505.1 Triticum aestivum
TCAGCCCATAGGAACACTTTGGAGCAACATCCGGGGCAGACCCACAGCAAGATCCCCTCCATGTAGACCCCACGCGTCCGTTTCTCCCCTCCAGGTGCCGGCGGCAGCGCCGTCCGTGAGGGGGGCACACCCCGGACACGCGTGCCGGGTGTTTGCAACCGCGACAACACTTCCAGACTTGTGAGAGGACGCCAGCGCAAGATTCGGCGGCGTGCTAGCCCCCGGAGGCCGCCGGCCACAGCCGTAGACGCGCGAAGGGCAATCCGCGTGGAGGGAATTTTTCGGATACTTCTCCATCACCAAAAATTATGAAAAAATACCATCGTTCCTATAGCACATGCGCCGACGTCGTGCAAAAAAATCATGATTTTATCGCGCTCCGAGTATTTAGTAATATTGACGCCGCATCGTTACCACAGAACGTCTACTACCGTGTCATCGCCGTCCGTGAGGGGAGCCACGCCCCGGAGACGCGTCCCGCCTCTTCGGACAAGCCACCACACCACCCCGCATGTATGAGGGCCCGGTGCGATGCTCCGGTGGCATTGCTACCCCCCAGTGCCCCCGTCTAGCCTAACCCTGTAGCGTTTGACCACGGGATCTACCCCTTTGACTTTGCACGGACGGGCTTTGACCAATGGACCTCCGCACCCGGTTGTGTTAGGTCAGCCCATAGGCACACTTTGGAGCAACATCCGGGGAAGTCCCACAGCAAGATCCCCTCCGTGTAGGCCCCACGCGTCCGTTTCCCTCCTCCAGGTGCCGGCGGCAGCGCCGTTCGTGAGGAGGGCACACCCCGGACACACGTGCCGGGTGTTTGCAAGCGCGAAAACACTTCCAGACTTGTGAGAGGCCTCCGGCGCAAGATTTGGCGGCATGCTAGCCCCCGGAGGCCGCCGGCCACAGCCGTAGACGCGCGAAGGGCAATCCGCGTAGAGGGAATTTTTCGGATACTTCTCCATTACCAAAAATTATGAAAAAATACCATCCTTCCTATAGCACATGTGCCCACGTCGTGCAAAAAAATCATGATTTTATCACGCTCCGAGTATTTAGTAATATTGACGCCGCATCGTTACCGCAGAACGTCTACTACCATGTCATCGCCGTCCGTGAGGGGGGCCACGCCCCGGAGACGCGTCCCGCCTCTTCGGACATGCCACCACACCACCCCGCATGTATGAGGGCCCGGTGCGACGCTCCGGTGGCATTGCTACCCCCCAGTGCCCCCGTCTCACCTAACCCTCTAGCGTTTGACCACGGGATCTACCTCTTTGACTTTGCACGGACGGGCTTTGAACAATGGACCTCCCCACCCGGTTGTGTTAGGTCAGCCCATAGGAACACATTGGAGCAACATCCGGGGAAGACCCACAGCAAGATCCCCTCCGTGTAGACCCCACGCGTCCGTTTCCCCCCTCCAGGTGCCGGCGGCAGCGCCGTTCGTGAGGGGGGCACACCCCGGACACGCGTGGCGGGCGTTTGCAACCGCGACAACACTT
>NW_025266591.1:0-1502 GCF_018294505.1 Triticum aestivum
GGACTATTACTCAGTTTTGGGGCCCCGGAGTGATTTCCACAACGGACGAACCCCGGGGTGCATTGACGTGTCGGTTGTCAACACTCAGAATTTTGGCCAATTCTGGTTCTTTTCATGCACTATTACTCACCGTTTTGGGGTCCTAGAGCGATTTCCACGATTGAAGATCCCTGGGGTGCATTTATGTGTTGGTCATCGACACTCGCAGTTCTGGCCGACTCTGCCCCGTTTCATGGACTATTACTCATTGTTTTGGTGTCTCGGAGCGATTTCCATGATTGACGCACCCCGGGGTGCGCTTACGTGTTGTTCACCAGCAATCCTAATTTCTTTCGATTCTGGGCTCTTTCGTGGACTATTACTCACCATCTTGGGGTCCCAGAGCGATTTCCACGATTGATGATCCCCGCGGTGCGTTTACGTGTCCGTCGTCAACAGTCGCAATTTTGGCCGATTCTGGACCGTTTTGTGTACTATTACTCACCGTTATGGGGTCCCAAAGCGATTTCCATGGTTGTTGAACCCCAAGGTGCGCTTACGTGTCGGTCATCAAAACTCGTAGTTGTGGCCGATTCTGGCCCGTCTCTTGGACTATTACTCACCCTTTTGGGGTCCAAGAGCTATTACCACGATTGACGAACCCTGGGGTGCGTTTGCGTGTCGGTCATCAACACTCATAGTTTTGGCCGATTCTGGCCCTTTTCATGGACTATTACTCAGTTTTGGGGCCCCGGAGTGATTTCCACAACGGACGAACCCCGGGGTGCATTTATGTGTCGGTTGTCAACACTCACAATTTTGGCCAATTCTGGTTCTTTTCATGCACTATTACTCACCGTTTTGGGGTCCTAGAGCGATTTCCACGATTGACGATCCCTGGGGTGCATTTATGTGTTGGTCATCGACACTCGCAGTTCTGGCCGACTCTGCCCCGTTTCATGGACTATTACTCATAGTTTTGGTGTCTCGGAGCGATTTCCATGATTGACGCACCCCGGGGTGCGCTCACGTGTTGTTCACTAGCAATCCTAATTTCTTTCGATTCTGGGCTCTTTCATTGACTATTACTCACCATCTTGGGGTCCCAGAGCGATTTCCACGATTGATGATCCCCGCGGTGCGTTTACGTGTCCGTCGTCAACAGTCGCAATTTTGGCCGATTCTAGACCGTTTTGTGTACTATTACTCACCGTTTTGGGGTCCCAAAGCGATTTCCATGGTTGTTGAACCCCAAGGTGCGCTTACGTGTCGGTCATCAAAACTCGTAGTTTTGGCCGATTCTGGCCCGTCTCTTGGACTATTACTCTGTGTTTTGGGGCCCCGGAGTGATTTCCACGATTGACGAACCCTGGGGTGCGTTTGCGTGTCGGTCATCAACACTCATAGTTTTGGCCGATTCTGGCCCGTTTCATGGACTATTACTCAGTTTTGGGGCCCCGGAGTGATTTCCACAACGGACGAACCCCGGGGTGCATTGACGTGTCGGTTGTCAACACTCACAA
>NW_025266592.1:0-1502 GCF_018294505.1 Triticum aestivum
GTGAGGGGGGCCACAACCCGGAGACGCGTGCCGCCTCTTCGGACATGCCACAACACCACCCCGCATGTATGAGGGCCCGGTACGATGCTCCGGTGGCATTGCTACCCCCAGGGCCCCCGTCCCGGCTAACCCTGTAGCGTTTGACCACGGGATCTAGCCCTTTGACTTTGCACGGACGGGCTTTGACCAGTGGACCTCTCCACCCGGTTGTGTTAGGTCGGCCCAGAGGAACACTTTGGAGCAACATCCGGGCCAAACCCACAGCTACATCCACTCCGTGTAGACCCGACGCGTCCGTTTCCCCCCTCCAGGTGCCGGCGGCGGTGGCGTCCGTGAGGGGGGGGGGCACACCCCGGAGACGCGTGCTGGGCGTTTGCAACCGCCTCAACACTTCCAGATTTGTGAGAGGCCGCCTACGCAAGATTTGACGGTATGCTAGCCCCCGGAGGCCGCCGGCCACAGTCGTAGACGTGCGAAGAGCAATCCGCGTAGAGGGAAGTGTTCAGATACTTCTCCATCACAAAAAATTATGAAAAATTACCATCAGTCCTATAGCACATGTGCCCACGTTGTGTAAAAAACTCATGATTTTATCGCGCTCCAAGTATTTAATAATATTCACGCTGCATCATTACCGCAGAACGTCTACTACCGTTTCATTGCCATCCGTGAGGGGGGCCACAACCCGGAGACGCGTGCCGCCTCTTCGGACATGCCACAACACCACCCCGCATGTATGAGGGCCCGGTACGACGCTCCGGTGGCATTGCTACCCCCCAGGGCCCCCGTCCCAGCTAACCCTGTAGCGTTTGACCACGGGATCTAGCCCTTTGACTTTGCACGGACGGGCTTTGACCAGTGGACCTCTCCACCCGGTTGTGTTAGGTCGGCCCAGAGGAACACTTTGGAGCAACATCCGGGCCAAACCCACAGCTACATCCACTCCGTGTAGACCCGACACGTCCGTTTCCCCCCTCCAGGTGCCGGCCGCGGCGGCGTCCGTGAGGGGGGGGGCACACCCCGGAGACGCGTGCTGGGCGTTTGCAACCGCCTCAACACTTCCAGATTTGTGATAGGCCGCCTACGCAAGATTTGACGGTATGCTAGCCCCCGGAGGCCGCCGGCCACAGTCGTAGACGTGCGAAGAGCAATCCGCGTAGAGGGAAGTGTTCAGATACTTCTCCATCACAAAAAATTATGAAAAATTACCATCAGTCCTATAGCACATGTGCCCACGTTGTGTAAAAAACTTATGATTTTATCGCGCTCCAAGTATGTAATAATATTCACGCTGCATCGTTACCGCAGAACGTCTACTACCGTTTCATTGCCGTCCGTGAGGGGGGCCACAACCCGGAGACGCGTGCCGCCTCTTCGGACATGCCACAACACCACCCCGCATGTATGAGGGCCCGGTACGACGCTCCGGTGGCATTGCTACCCCCCAGGGCCCCCGTCCCGGCTAACCTTGTAGCGTTTGACCACGGGATCTAGCCCTTTGA
>NW_025266593.1:0-1502 GCF_018294505.1 Triticum aestivum
GCGAGAGAGTGGGATTTTATCGGAATGAACAAGGGGGTTTTGCTTGCCTGGCACTTCTGAAGATAACATTGAGTCTTCATCAGTGTCAACGATCACATCATCGGTATCACGTCTATCGAGAGGGGACAAATACCGGCAACACAGAAGGGAACACAATCAATGCAATGCACAATATGATGCATGATCATGACATGGCAAAATGAATGTGTTTTGGGCTAATGCAACTAGCAACAGATTAAATGAAGTTGGTTTGAATACAAGATTCAAATTCAAACTCCATATGTGATTATTCAAATGCCATTTAATTGATTTGTGCTAAACAGCAGCTATAAGTTGTTCTAACATGCATGAAAATGGTACAGATGGATTCCTTGAATTTTTCTGATAATTTTTCATATATAAATTATTTAATTTGGAGTTACGGTTAATTTTCTATGATTTATTGAAGTTTTAGCTATTTTCTGGAATTAATAAATCATTTAAGAATTATCTAAATTCCAGAAACATTTACTGCGTCAGCAGTGCGTCACCGTGACGTCAGCAGGTCAACAGACGCTGCTGCTGGTCAAACCTGACGTGTGGGGCCCACACGTCAGTGACACAGGTTAGTTAACCGGGTTGATTAGGGTTAAACTAATACTAATGAAAATGTCAGCAGGGTTGGGCCCACATGTCGGTGGCTTAAATAATTAACTAATTTAATTAGTGTTAACTAATCTAACACCTAACTAATTAACAGGGGCTGGCCCCACCTGTCATCGACCCAGGGGGGTTCTGCCGTGGTCAAATGGGTCAACCCCACCGGCGTCTCGACGCCGGCGAGGTCCGAGACGGTGGCGACCGTCGGAAACATGCTACAGGGCACAGACGAGGCCGTGCTTGGGCTCGTTGGAGAGCCCTTGCTCCCGCGCGTCGAGCAGTGCGGTTGCTAGGTCGTGGGGAGGCCGGAGCTGACGACGGCGAGCTCGGTTGCGGCCGCCGGAGCTCGGGTAAGACGCTGGCGACCACTAGGGAGCGCGAGAGGGCGAGCTGCGGCAGGCAACGGGCTCGTGGAAACGTTCTGAGCACGATGGTGCACTCGGGTGGGAGCTCCAATGGCTGCAGTGACGGCGGCGACGAGGTCAGCGGCGGCCGGAGTTCGGCCGCGGCGGAGCTATGGCCTAGAGCTCGCAAACGCGAGGGGAAAGAGAGGGGTTCTGCACGGAGGCTCACCGCGGAGCTGTAGGGAGGGTTAGTGGGCTCGGGGGCGCGCCGGAGTGGCCGAATTGACGGAGAAGGGCGCCGGGGCCGAAGCTTGAAGACGATGTCGATGGCGGCTGCTCGGGGCCCTTCTGGTCGCGTGAGACGATGAGGAGGACGAGGGCGGAACAGCGGAGCTCTGGGAGGCGTCAGGGAGGCGAGAGGGTGGTGGTGGCCGCGGCGAACGGCGTCGGTGCTCTCAGGTGCGTTCGGTGACGAGAGGGAGGGAGAGCAGAGGAGGAGGAGGGGGTCCAGAGAGAGAG
>NW_025266594.1:0-1502 GCF_018294505.1 Triticum aestivum
CTGATTTTGTCTATCGGTGATTCCTACTAGGGTTCTTGTATGTGCACAACTTCTGTAAAAATTTGTTCTTTATACATAAAAGTGCCAGCAGCTATTTACTTGATAGATGATGTCTCTTATACATATGTCTAGGATGACAATCACATGATAACCAAATTTTGTTTTAGTCAGCAGCCAAGGAGTGTTATTGACAGAGAATCAATTGCGACGCAAATTTAGTAATGTGCCTGGTGGCTTTGCCCAGGTGCAAGAAAAACTCACACTTACCGTTTGCATCGTTATTCATATAACTGGCTAATCACACATATATGTAATTTGATAATTGACCACGATCGAGTAATACTACAGTTTGCTTGCGTTGAGCTGCTCGCTACTAGTTCTGTATCCCATCGCTTGTTGCAATAACAAATTGGCTTATCGATAGGGTTCTTGTATGTGCACAATTTCTGTAGAAAATTGTTGTTGATACATACAAGTGTCAGGAGCAGCTATTTACTTGATAGAAGATGCCTCTTTTGTACATACTTCAAGGATGAGAATCACATGATAATTCATTTCAGCCCAATACCGTATAACTGTTTTTGTGTTTAATGATTTAGTCAGTAGCCAAGAAATGTTATCGAGATATGCATCTTGCCATTCTTTGTGTGCCGGTCATGTGTGTGGGCACGACAGCATGAGTTCCTATATATCATTCACACGTGCAAGTTGTGTTGCTTGCTGCTTGCGATCGTTTCGCCCTCTCCACTGTAGAACTTGTCGGTCATGTTGTGTTGAATTTGAAACGAAACTGACATAGACACTTGTCGTGAGATTGATTTTGATCGCTTTGTCTTTGAACAATCAGGTCTATCCTGTTTCCATGGCAAAGGAGATGATGCCCTTTGTGGAAACCGCTGACGCACGTGTTGCTCTCCAGAGATTGCGAAGGCGACCAGTGGTTCTAGTGCTAAAGGTAACATTGCCTTGACTTGGGCTTGGACCCCAGTGGCATTGCGTTTCTTTTATGCTTATCTTCTCTCCATCGCTCAATTTTAGCGTCATTATCTACTGTTAGCTAGCACTCGGCGAGTATTCTATACATTACTAATTTAGTAACTAATCTCATCCGGCCATATCCTCTTCCTGCTGTCTGTTGGTTTGTGCAAAAAGAATGCTTCTGCTGTTTAAAGTTAAGTCTGATGAAAGATTGTCTCTTGACATACTATTTTTCTTGTTACTATCAATACTATAATATTGTCACTGCCATCATTCTTTCTTTAGCTAATAAAATCCCAGGTGAACTTAACTCAAGCTCATTCGGTATAAAGTGGAGCTAGATTTTAATTTTTACAATCACGTAAACTGGACCTCGAGCTAAAATTTGATAACATGCATGTTAATTCAAAATGTATGTGATGTCTTACGCTGGATACATTTAATCATTCGTGTGTTTTGACATATCTGCAGGGTTGCAACCAAACCTTTCAGAAATGATATATAGATTCTAGAACGGACCGAGG
>NW_025266595.1:0-1502 GCF_018294505.1 Triticum aestivum
AAACACTCGAGTCTCTAGTCCAGGTTTATCGCCTATTCGGGTTCCATCCATGAGGAGATCCGGCCGGAGTTTCGCTCACAGCCCCAAACGATGTGAACAGGGTTCCGTGACACCAAACGGGCGCCCGGTTTACCCGGCCACGTGCCTACCGCATCACAGCCCACCCCTACGGTCAGCGCTGCGCACGGCCTCCAGCATACTACAAACACCAGAAACTACTTGCAACTCCTGGACAGAGGACAAGGGTGATTAAGAAGCCGAGAGGGTCCATTGGTTTCGGGCCCAATGCGTGGTAGTAGCTGAATCATGGATCACAAACACAGAACTCAGTTCCTGAGGACGGCTTCAATGAGACAACCCACCATGTACTCCTACATGGCCTCTCACCGCTACCTTTACCAAATCGTGTTCACACACTTAGCTCACACACAGTAGGACATGTTCACACGCCTCTGATTCATCCCCGATGAATCAGACCCGACTCAACTCTAAGCAGTAGCAGGCATGACAACAAACATAAATGAGTAGGCACATCAGGGCTCAAACAACTCCTACTCATGCTAGTGGGTTTCATCTATTTACTGTGGCAATGACAGGTCATGCAAAGGATAAAGGGGTTCAGCTACCGCAGCAAGTAACAGATGAATCGTTGTTGTCCTAATGCAGTAAAAGAGAGCAGGAGCGAGAGAGTGGGATTGTATCGGAATGAACAAGGGGTTTTTGCTTGCCTGGCACTTCTGAAGATAACATTGAGTCTTCATCAGTGTCAACGATCACATCATCGGTATCACGTCTATCGAGAGGGGACAAATACCGGCAACACAGAAGGGAACACAATCAATGCAATGCACAATATGATGCATGATCATGACATGGCAAAATGAATGTGTTTTGGGCTAATGCAACTAGCCACAGATTAAATGAAGTTGGTTTGAATACAAGATTCAAATTCAAACTCCATATGTGATTATTCAAATGCCATTTAATTGATTTGTGCTAAACAGCAGCTATAAGTTGTTCTAACATGCATGAAAATGGTACAGATGGATTCCTTGAATTTTTCTGATAATTTTACATATATAATTTATTTCATTTGGAGTTACGGTTAATTTTCTATGATTTTTAGAAGTTATAGGCATTTTCTGAAATAATAAATCATTTTTGATTTATTTTAATTCCAGAACAAATACTGCGTCAGCATGACGTATTAGTGACGTCAGCAGGTCAACGTGGCAGATTCAGGTCAAACCTGACCAGTGGGGTCCACTGGTCAGTGACCCAGTCAACTAACCAGGTTAGTTAGCCCTAACTAACTTAGTTAGCCGGGCGGGGCCCGCATGTCAGTGGCCTATCTAATTAGCTAGGTTAATTAACGCTAACTAATCTAACCCTAATCAAGCAGGCGCTTGGGCCCACACGTCAGGGGGTCAAACCCCGGGTCAAACCCGCCGGAGTTGACCCGCGGCTTGTCGCCGGCGGAGCCAGAGACGGCGGAGGGGGTC
>NW_025266596.1:0-1502 GCF_018294505.1 Triticum aestivum
TATTATTATATTTCCTTGTTCATGATAATCGTTTATTATCCATGCTAGAATTGTATTGATAGGAAACTCAGATACATGTGTGGATACATAGACAACACCATGTCCCTAGTAAGCCTCTAGTTGACTAGCTCGTTAATCAATAGATGGTTACGGTTTCCTGACCATGGACATTGGATGTCGTTGATAACGGGATCACATCATTAGGAGAATGATGTGATGGACAAGACCCAATCCTAAGCCTAGCACAAGATCATGTAGTTCGTATGCTAAAGCTTTTCTAATGTCAAGTATCATTTCCTTAGACCATGAGATTGTGCAACTCCCGGATACCGTAGGAGTGCTTTGGGTGTGCCAAACGTCACAACGTAACTGGGTGGCTATAAAGGTACACTACGGGTATCTCTGAAAGTGTCTGTTGGGTTGGCACGAATCGAGATTGGGATTTTGTCACTCCGTGTAAACGGAGAGGTATCTCTGGGCCCACTCGGTAGGACATCATTATAATGTGCACAATGTGACCAAGGGGTTGATCACAGGATGATGTGTTACGGAACGAGTAAAGAGACTTGCCGGTAACGAGATTGAACAAGGTATCGGTATACCGACGATCGAATCTCGGGCAAGTACCATACCGCTAGACAAAGGGAATTGTATACGGGATTGATTGAGTCCTTGACATCGTGGTTCATCCGATGAGATCATCGTGGAACATGTGGGAGCCAACATGGGTATCCAGATCCTGCTGTTGGTTATTGACCGGAGATCATCTCGGTCATGACTACATGTCTCCCGAACCCGTAGGGTCTACACACTTAAGGTTCGATGACGCTAGGGTTATAAAGGAAGTTTGTATGTGGTTACCGAATGTTGTTCGGAGTCCCGGATGAGATCGCGGACGTCACGAGGAGTTCCGGAATGGTCCGGAGGTAAAGATTTATATATAGGAAGTCCTGTTTCGGCCATCGGGACAAGTTTCGGGGTCATCGGTATTGTACCGGGACCACCGGAAGGGTCCCGGGGGCCCACCGGGTGGGGCCACCTGCCCCGGGGGCCACATGGGCTGTAGGGGGTGCGCCTTGGCCTACATGGGCCAAGGGCACCAGCCCCTAGAGGCCCATGCGCCAAGATATAGGAAAAAGGGGAGAGTCCTAAAGGGGGAAGGCACCTCCGAGGTGCCTTGGGGAGGATGGACTCCTCCCCCCTCCTTAGCCGCACCCCTTCCTTGGAGGAGGGGGCAAGGCTGCGCCTCCCCCCTCTCCCCTGCCCCTATATATAGTGGAGGGGAGGGAGGGCATCCATACCTGAGCCCCTGGCGCCTCCCTCCCTCCCGTGACACCTCCTCCTCTCCCGTAGGTGCTTGGCGAAGCCCTGCAGGATTGCCACGCTCCTCCATCACCACCACGCCGTTGTGCTGCTGCTGGATGGAGTCTTCCTCAACCTCTCCCTCTCTCCTTGCTGGATCAAGGCGTGGGAGACATCGTCGAGCTGTACGTGTGTTGAAC
>NW_025266597.1:0-1502 GCF_018294505.1 Triticum aestivum
CAAAGGAATAAATTTTATTTAACTATCATGGTGGTTGTGAAACATTGAGAAGGTACCTCCAACTCAATCCCAATTAAGTGTCATCATTAACCCAACAAAATTAATTATAAGTAACATGGTGATGAGATTCAAATGATAATCCAGGTACTAGATACTCAAGTTGTCCATAACCGGGGACACGGCTAACCATGATTAGTTTGTACACTCTGCAGAGGTTTGCGCACTTTTCCCCACAAGACTCGATCGCCTCCGCTTGATTCTCGCACTGCATGATGTTTGAGAAACGGATGACCGAGACACAGCCTTTCAGAAACAATCCCTCTTTACTCTGGATGGACCGGTACACCTACTTTCCCCTACATCTGCTAGCCCACCTCTTCAAGAGATCTTGTAACCTACTCAACTATGCTAGAGCCCATAATAGCTTGTGGCTGCACACGGAAATTTCTAGCATGAATAATCTTATGATCCCTTTGAGCCTGGGTGGCGGTCCTTATACAAACAGACAACACTGGGTGCTCCAGGTGCCTCAATCCACCCAGATGTGAGTTTTAGTTGCCACCTTAAGTTGAACCCTTATTAACAATCTCACATCTGTCGTGAATATCACTCAAACCCAATCCACGTCTACGAGCATAGCATGGCAATAATAAAAGCAACGTAGAAGTAACTCCCAAGGGTTTGATAAGAAAAACAGGTAATAGGTACTACCTCAACTACTTCCCAATACCCACAATTTAAATCAGATCCTAATCATGCAAGTGTTTGAGGAAAACAGATCTAATGCAGTAAAACTGGGTATGAACGGGATATGATCAAAGTGTTACTTGCCTTGCTGATGATCCGCAAAACCTAGCGAGTCGAAGTAACAAGCGGCACACTCCGGGTACTCTATCGCAAACAAACAAGCACACAATCAGTACTCATCTAATGCACAGGTAAAACTCGAAAGAAAGATCCAACCAAAAAGTTCAACTTAAGAACTCCGGTTTGCAAAAAGAATCAACTCGAAAGAAGCAACGAAAGTCAAACGGCGAAAGAAAGAAACTTCGTTTGCTAATCTGGATCTAGGTCAAATTTTACTGTGGCAAAAACGTGTTTGAGTAGGTTAAACGGAAAGAGAATTTCGAGACGAAACTCTAGGCGCTTGAATCGCCTGATTCCGATAAACGAGCGAGAAGTTAAACAGAATCGAATATTCGATCAGAAATCGAATCTGAGAAAATAACGAGAAAAATCCGACGAAAAAGAAAAATGGACGAACGGTTAAATAACGGACGTTCGTTAACAGAGAAAAACCGACGAACGCATTCGTTAAAACGAACGGTTCGGTGAACGCTCGCAAAATAATAAAACCGAAAAAAAACCGATCTAGGTTTTTTTTTAAATGAACGGTTTTTTTAAAGAAAACCGGCAACGGCGAGGTGCGGCTACCTCGGGGACGGGCTCCGGCGAGGCTCCAGCGACGGGGCTGCGGGGCTCGGGGCTCGGGCGGCTCGGGG
>NW_025266598.1:0-1502 GCF_018294505.1 Triticum aestivum
AGCTGTGGGCCTGGCCCGGATGTTGCTCCCCGGTGTCCCTCTGGGCCGACCCGACACAACCGGGTGGAGAGGTCCACTGGTCAAAGCCCGTCCGTGCAAAGTCAAAGGGCTAGATCCCGTGGTCAAACGCTACAGGGTTAGGCGGGACGGGGGCCCTGGGGGGTAGCAATGCCACCGGAGCGTCGTACCGGGCCCTCATACATGCGGGGTGGTGTTGTGGCATGTCCGAAGAGGCGGCACGCGTCTCCGGTGCGTGGCCCCCCTCACGAATGGCGCCGCCGCCGGCACCCGGAGGGGGGAAACGGACGCGTCGAGTCTACACGGAGTGGATGTAGCTGTGGGCCTGGCCCGGATGTTGCTCCAAAGTGTTCCTATGGGCCGGCCTAACACAACCGGGTGGAGAGGTCCACTGGTCAAAGCCCGTCCGTGCAAAGTCAAAGGGCTAGATCCCGTGGTCAAACGCTACAGGGTTAGGCGGGACGGGGGCCCTGGGGGGGTAGCAATGCCACCGGAGCATCGTACCGGGCCCTCATACATGCGGGGTGGTGTTGTGGCATGTCCGAAGAGGCGGCACGCGTCTCCGGGTTGTGGCCCCCCTCACGGACGGCAATGAAACGGTGGTAGACGTTCTGCGGTAACGATGCAGCGTGAATATTATTAAATACTTGGAGCGCGATAAAATCATGAGTTTTTTACACAACGTGGGCACATGTGCTATAGGACTGATGGTAATTTTTCATAATTTTTTGTGATGGAAAAGTATCTGAACACTTCCCTCTACGCGGATTGCTCTTCGCACGTCTACGACTGTGGCCGGCGGCCTTCGGGGGGTAGCATACCGTAAAATCTTGCGTAGGCGGCCTCTCACAAGTCTGGAAGTGTTGAGGCGGTTGCAAACGCCCAGCACGCGTCTCCGGTGCGTGCCCCCCCTCACGGACGGCGCCGCCGCCGGCACCCAGAGGGGGGAAACGGACGCGTCGGGTCTACACGGAGTGGATGTAGCTGTGGGCCTGGCCCGGATGTTGCTCCCCGGTGTCCCTCTGGGCCGACCCGACACAACCGGGTGGAGAGGTCCACTGGTCAAAGCCCGTCCGTGCAAAGTCAAAGGGCTAGATCCCGTGGTCAAACGCTACAGGGTTAGGCGGGACGGGGGCCCTGCGGGGGTAGCAATGCCACCGGAGCGTCGTACCGGGCCCTCATACATGCGGGGTGGTGTTGTGGCATGTCCGAAGAGGCGGCACGCGTCTCCGGTGCGTGGCCCCCCTCACGAACGGCGCCGCCGCCGGCACCCGGAGGGGGGAAACGGACGCGTCGAGTCTACACGGAGTGGATGTAGCTGTGGGCCTGGCCCGGATGTTGCTCCAAAGTGTTCCTATGGGCCGGCCTAACACAACTGGGTGGAGAGGTCCACTGGTCAAAGCCCGTCCGTGCAAAGTCAAAGGGCTAGATCCCGTGGTCAAACGCTACAGGGTTAGGCGGGACGGGGGCCCTGGGGGGGGGGG
>NW_025266599.1:0-1501 GCF_018294505.1 Triticum aestivum
CTTTAGAATATATTAGATTATTTTCTTAACCACGTCATCCTTATTTTAATCTTGATCATTTAGCATTACCCACGGTCCATCCCTTGCGAATGCTACATATAACTATCCATGTGTGAAAGCTTATTCAGGTAGATATACTCCTATCTTGTCTAGAGATTGCCCCTAGGTTAATTTTGTGGTTAGTCATACAAAAGCGACCTGACATATGATATCGTATCCTTTTTAGAATGAAGAACCAAATTTTCTTTTTGCGCGATTCAATGGGCCAGAGCACACCTCTCTAGCTGGACAGGCTACGATGGGCCAATTTTGGACGAACATTTTTTCCTTTTCTCCCACGCGGACACACAAAATTAGTACCACCTTGAATAATACAAAATCTAAAAAATAATACGGTGAACGGATGAAAAAATTGGAGAAACGCACCTTGCTTTATTAGTAGGTATAGAGGTATAGATAAATGCCCTAATGCTGTCACTTTTGGTTTGCATTACATAATACGCTTGAAGAGTCAGATATCACATAAGATATGCATGTTCGGCATGCTGGTGAGTTAAAAATCGAGGAATCACCATATCCGTCCTACCATATCAAATGAGCATAGGTAAGTCACTTTTTATTTTTAGGATGGTTTGCAGTGTACTAAATTTCTATACATGTACTTGTTCTTATGTAATTGGCCAGTAGAGCTAGTCAAAGAAGCATCATGTTGAATGTGTGTTAATTGTTCATACCTTTAGAATATATTAGATTATTTTCTTAACCACGTCATCCTTATTTTAATCTTGATCATTTAGCATTACCCACGGTCCATCCCTTGCGAATTCTACATATAACTATCCATGTGTGAAAGCTTATTTAGGTAGATATACTCCTATCTTGTCTAGAGATTGCCCCTAGGTTAATTTTGTGGTTAGTCATACAAAACCGACCTGACATATGATATCGTATCCTTTTTAGAATGAAGAACCAAATTTTCATTTTGCGGGATTCAATGGGCCAGAGCGCACCTCTCTAGCTGGACAGGCTACGATGGGCCGATTTTGGACGAACATTTTTTCCTTTTCTCCCACGCGGACACACAAAATTAGTACCACCTTGAATAATACAAAATCTAAAAAATAATACGGTGAACGGATGAAAAAATTGAAGAAACGCACCTTGCTTTATTAGTAGGTATAGAGGTATAGATAAATGCCCTAATGCTGTCACTTTTGGTTTGCATTACATAATAAGCTTGAAGAGTCAGATATCACATAAGATATGCATGTTCGGCACGCTGGTGAGTTAAAAGTCGAGGAATCACCATATCCGTCCTACCATATCAAATGAGCATAGGTAAGTCACTTTTTATTTTTAGGATGGTTTGCAGTGTACTAAATTTCTATACATGTACTTGTTCTTGTGTAATTGGCCAGTAGAGCTAGTCAAAGAAGCATCATGTTGAATGTGTGTTAATTGTTCATACCTTTAGAATATATTAGATTATTTTCTTAACCAC
>NW_025266600.1:0-1501 GCF_018294505.1 Triticum aestivum
GCTGCAACCCCTTCTGATGGGTTCTACGTAGACGTTGACATCAATGAGTAGGCTAAAGGCCCAGGTGGTGATCCTGAGCTTGTGAAGGACCACGTAGTATAGCTAGGCTTTCCAAGCCTCTTTTATCTTTCTAGTTGTCTGTACTCAGACAAGTTACTTCCGCTGCTGGTTTGTATGACTGTATGACTTGAATGCTGGGTCGTGAGACCGTACCTTTGTGTATGTTATGTATGGCTCTCTGAGCCTTAAATAAAGTACTTGTGTCGTAGAGTCATGTTGTGATGCCTTGTTGTATTTGCACATATCGAGCATATTGTGTGTATGATTGAAATGCTTGGTATGTGTGGGATCTGACTATCTAGTTGTTTATCTATAGTAGCCTCTCTTACCGGGAAATGTCTCCTAGTGTTACCGCTGAGCCATGGTAGCTTGCTACTGCTCTGGAACACTTAGGCTGGCCGGCATGTGTCCTTCTTCGTTCTGGTGTCTGTCCCTTCGGGGAAATGTCACGCATTGAGTACCGGAGTCCTGTTAACCCGCTACAGCCCGGTTTACCGGAGTCCTGCTGGCCCAGTGCTACAGCCCGGACCCACTTGCTGATGACCGACACGTTCGAAGCTGGGTCATGGATGCCTGTCCCTGTAAGTCTGTGCCACTTTGGGTTTACGACTAGTCATGTCAGCCCGGGCTCCTTATCATATGGATGCTAGCGACACTATCATATACGTGAGCCAAAAGGCGCAAACGGTCCCGGGCAAAGGTAAGGCGACACCCGTGGGGATACCGTGCGTGAGGCTGCAAAGTGATATGAGGTGTTACCGGCTAGATCGATGTGACATCGAGTCGGGGTCCTGACAGCGTTGGCATCAGAGCCGGACTGCCTGTAGGTTCTCCAAGCTAAACTGGTCGATGTTGAGTCTAGAAATTCTTTAGTTATATGTAGGGGAATTGTTTGTGGGTTGGAACGTAAGGCTCTTTTTACTCCTTTATCTAATGACTTTCTGATCTGAGTCAGTCTATTCTTCCACCGGGGGTTAAGGAATTAGGATCTATTCTCCCTATCAGGATCACGTGTTACTAATCAGTAGTACCTTATAAGTTTGATGAATACAAGCCTAGTTCAATTCTACTACCACATTATGTTGCTAGGATGGACTCAGAACTTGATATGATGATGATGAGTGTGTTTGTAATCCTTTGTCAAATGTCTCAAAATCCTTCTTGAGCATTTACAGCTGTTATGCTGCCGAAATTTTGCTAGAAATTCTAATGCCTTTGCATTATGATTGTGCTTTCAGATGGCCACTCGCGACCTCAATCAAGTGGTTCGCCTGACTCGATGCCTAGATGTACCCGGCCATACTGCCATGTTGGTCAGGGTAATGACTGAGGCTGGATACCGTTGGTATCCTGAGTACACGGTCGAAGAGCAATTCCGAGACTTTAATCAAAGCCAGTATCTCTGCACTGTCAGGATATTTCCATCTTATCCTGGGTCCAC
>NW_025266601.1:0-1501 GCF_018294505.1 Triticum aestivum
CGCTGTCCACGGCCTCCAGTAGGCTACAAACACCAGAAACTACTTGCAACTCCTGGACAGAGAGCTAGGGTGAATAAGAAGTCGAGCGGGGTCATATTTCAGGGCCCAATGCATGGTAGTAGCTGTATCTTAAATCACACATACAGATCTCAGTGCTTAAGGTCGGCTTCAATGAAACAACCCACCATGTACTCCTACATGGCCTCTCATCGATACCTTTACCAAATCGTGTTCACCACACCACTCTCATTACCGACATAATCATTTCACTCCAGCCCATCACCCAGATGAACCAGACCTGACACGACTCTAAGCATAGCAGGCATAGCAAGGTAGGAACAACACATACATATGGCTCAATCAACTCCTACACATGCTAGTGGGTTTCATCTAGTTACTGTGGCAATGACAGGTCATGCAGAGGAAATGGGTTCAACTACCATAGCACACAGCAGTTTGAATCGCGTTGTCTTAATGCAGTAAAAGAGAGCAGGAGCGAGAACATGGGATTGTATCGATATGATCAAATGGTTGGTTGCTTGCCTGATGGTTCGTTGCACGGATACGGTTCTTCGTTAGGGTAATCACGGTACTCCTCGGGGACAGATCCTGTCGCAAAGGACAACGATACACAGGCATCACCAAACAATGTGCAACAATATGATGCATGCATGAAACATGGCAATATGAATGTGTTGGTCTAATGCAACTAAAACCAGAGGGGTTTGAACAAATTTGAATCATAGATTCAAATTTCAAACTCAAACATGGCCTTTTAAAGTGCTTTTTCTTCTTCTGCTTAAAACATCAATTTAACTTGTTTGATCATGCATGAAAATAGTACAGATGGATAGATTGGATTTTTCTGATCATTTTTCATATATAATTTGTCCAATTTGGAGTTACAGAATAAAAGTTATGAATTTTTGAAGTTTAATTAATATTCTGGAATTTCCTGATTTAATTTAAATCCAGAAATATAATTATTGCGCCAGCATGACGTCAGCATGACGTCAGTGGTCAACTGTGGCTGGCTGAAGTCAAACCTGACGTGTGGGGGCCACACGTCAGTGACAGGGGGGTTAAACAGGTTTAAATTAATCCTAATTACTAATTAGTGGCGCTGGGGCCCACTGTCAGTGTCAGGGGGGGTTGACTAACAGTAGTTAGCGCTAACCTAACCACCTGGCCGACAGGGCCCACGCGTCAGTGACCCTGGGGGTCAAACCCCAGGTCGGACAAGTCAAACCCCACCGGCGACATGACGCCGGCGAGGTCCGAGACGGCGGCGAGAGTGCTTTTTGCCATTCCGGCAACCAAATGGACGGCGGAAGGCATCTACGTGTTGCTGAGGTTGAGCCGCGGCTATTGGTGGTGGTGGTTGGGCTCGGGGTGGCCGGAGTTGACGGCGGCGAGCTCGGCTGCGGCGGCCGGAGTTCGGGTGCGGTCGGGATCAGTGTTGCAGGGGGTTTGGGGAGGTGTTGGTGCGTGCTACGTGCTC
>NW_025266602.1:0-1501 GCF_018294505.1 Triticum aestivum
CAGGCCTCCTGCCTGGGATCCTCCTAAACTACTCCTGGTCGTCGTCAGCGGGCTGCACGTAGTAGTAGGCACCTCCGGGGTAGTAGTCGTCGTCGACGGTGGCGTCTGGCTCCTGAACTCCAGCATCTGGTTGCGACAACCAGGAAGAAAGGAAAGGGGAAAAAGGGGGGAGAAAGCAACCGTGAGTACTCATCCAAAGTACTCGCAAGCAAGGAACTACACTACATATGCATGGGTATATGTGTAAGGAGGTCATCTCAGTGGACTGAACCGCAGAATGCCAGAATAAGAGGGGGATAGCTAATCCTGTCGAAGACTACGCTTCTGGCAGCCTCCGTCTTGCAGCATGTAGAAGAGAGTAGATTGAAGCCCTCCAAGTAGCATCTCCAAGTAGCATATCCAGGTAGCATCTCCAAGCGCATCTCCAGTCGCATCGCATAGCATAATCCTACCCGGTGATCCTCTCCTCGTCGCCCTGTAGAAAAGCGATCACCAGGTTGTCTGTGGAACTTGGAAGGGTGTGTTTTATTAAGTATCCGGTTCTAGTTGTCATAAGGTCAAGGTACAGCTCCAAGTCGTCCTGTTACCGAAGATCACGGCTATTCGAATAGATTAACTTCCCTGCAGGGGTGCACCACATAACCCAACACGCTCGATCCCATTTGGCCGGACACACTTTCCTGGGTCATGCCCGGCCTCGGAAGATCAACACGTCGCAGCCCCACCTAGGCTCAACAGAGAGGCCAGCACGCCGGTCTAAACCTAAGCGCACAGGGGTCTGGGCCCATCGCCCATAGCACACCTGCACGTTGCGTACGCGGCCGAAAGCAGACCTAGCCTAGTGGCGTTCCAGTTCAATTCGGCGCGCGCCGCTCCGTCGCTGACGTCTGAAGTGCTTCGGCTGATACCACGACGTCGGGATACCCATAACTACTCCCACGTAGATGGTTAGTGCGTATAGGCTCGTAGCTAGACTCAGATCAAATACCAAGATCTCGTTAAGCGTGTTATTATGAAGCAACCGCGGACGCCGACCAGGGCCAGGCCCACCTCTCTCCTAGGCGGTCTCAACCTGCCCTGTCGCTCCGCCACAAAGATCCACACAGAGGGCCGTCGGGACAAAGGTCCTTTCAGCCCCCAATCCGTGAATCACTCGCAGGTACTCTTCGAGCTGACCCGACTTTAGTCACCATCTGTATAGTATGTATGTATGTATAGTATATACCCGTGATCACCTCCCGAGTGATCACGGCCCAATAGTATAGCAAGGCAGACCGACAAGAATGTAGGGCCAATGATGATAAACTAGCATCCTATACTAAGCATTTAGGATTGCAGGTAAGGTATCAACAGGTGTAGCAACAATGTCAGGCTATGCATCAGAATAGGATCAACGGAAAGCAGTAACAGGCTACACTACTCTAATGCAAGCAGTATAGAAGAGAATAGGCGATATCTGGTGATCAAGGGGGGGGGGGCTTGCCTGGTTGCTCTGGCAAGA
>NW_025266603.1:0-1501 GCF_018294505.1 Triticum aestivum
AGCTGTGGGCCTGGCCCGGATGTTGCTCCCCGGTGTCCCTCTGGGCCGACCCGACACAACCGGGTGGAGAGGTCCACTGGTCAAAGCCCGTCCGTGCAAAGTCAAAGGGCTAGATCCCGTGGTCAAACGCTACAGGGTTAGGCGGGACGGGGGCCCTGGGGGGTAGCAATGCCACCGGAGCGTCGTACCGGGCCCTCATACATGCGGGGTGGTGTTGTGGCATGTCCGAAGAGGCGGCACGCGTCTCCGGTGCGTGGCCCCCCTCACGAATGGCGCCGCCGCCGGCACCCGGAGGGGGGAAACGGACGCGTCGAGTCTACACGGAGTGGATGTAGCTGTGGGCCTGGCCCGGATGTTGCTCCAAAGTGTTCCTATGGGCCGGCCTAACACAACCGGGTGGAGAGGTCCACTGGTCAAAGCCCGTCCGTGCAAAGTCAAAGGGCTAGATCCCGTGGTCAAACGCTACAGGGTTAGGCGGGACGGGGGCCCTGGGGGTAGCAATGCCACCGGAGCGTCGTACCGGGCCCTCATACATGCGGGGTGGTGTTGTGGCATGTCCGAAGAGGCGGCACGCGTCTCCGGGTTGTGGCCCCCCTCACGGACGGCAATGAAACGGTGGTAGACGTTCTGCGGTAACGATGCAGTGTGAATATTATTAAATACTTGGAGCGCGATAAAATCATGAGTTTTTTACACAACGTGGGCACATGTGCTATAGGACTGATGGTAATTTTTCATAATTTTTTGTGATGGAGAAGTATCTGAACACTTCCCTCTATGCGGATTGCTCTTCGCACGTCTACGACTGTGGCCGGCGGCCTTCGGGGGGTAGCATACCGTAAAATCTTGCGTAGGCGGCCTCTCACAAGTCTGGAAGTGTTGAGGCGGTTGCAAACGCCCAGCACGCGTCTCCGGTGCGTGCCCCCCCCTCACGGACGGCGCCGCCGCCGGCACCCAGAGGGGGGAAACGGACGCGTCGGGTCTACACCGAGTGGATGTAGCTGTGGGCCTGGCCCGGATGTTGCTCCCCGGTGTCCCTCTGGGCCGACCCGACACAACCGGGTGGAGAGGTCCACTGGTCAAAGCCCGTCCGTGCAAAGTCAAAGGGCTAGATCCCGTGGTCAAACGCTACAGGGTTAGGCGGGACGGGGGCCCTGCGGGGGTAGCAATGCCACCGGAGCGTCGTACCGGGCCCTCATACATGCGGGGTGGTGTTGTGGCATGTCCGAAGAGGCGGCACGCGTCTCCGGTGCGTGGCCCCCCTCACGAACGGCGCCGCCGCCGGCACCCGGAGGGGGGAAACGGACGCGTCGAGTCTACACGGAGTGGATGTAGCTGTGGGCCTGGCCCGGATGTTGCTCCAAAGTGTTCCTATGGGCCGGCCTAACACAACTGGGTGGAGAGGTCCACTGGTCAAAGCCCGTCCGTGCAAAGTCAAAGGGCTAGATCCCGTGGTCAAACGCTACAGGGTTAGGCGGGACGGGGGCCCTGGGGGGGGGGG
>NW_025266604.1:0-1501 GCF_018294505.1 Triticum aestivum
CAGCTCTTTCATTGCATGTATTTATAATTATCCTCACTATATTATGCAGATTGAAGATCGCCGAATTGAAGAAAAGATAAATCGGTGATATTGGGTTCATTAACACAAACCTCATAGATGCAACTGAGGTTAAATATCATGCTGAAAATACCGAGGCCAACTTGCTACGATCGTTGGTAATAAATGAGAACAAAGATATAATACTCTTTCCTTACAACTTCAAGTGAGTGTTACTGTCTTGTGCATATTCGGTTTCCTTTATTAGTCCAGGTTATAGTACTGTAATTGATGACTTATGCATGCGTGCGCAGCTTCCACTATATTCTCCTAGAGATTAAGCTTGAGCAAGGAGTAGTAACCGTCTTAGACTCGAGACGAAAAGAACCCCAGGACTATGCGGACATGACTCAAATGCTCGAGAAGTAAGTTAAATCGATCATTATCCACCATATCAGCAACTTTGTTCATTTCCTGATATCAAGTAATTGTTTTCTTTGTCTGGCATTGTTTGGAGAAAATTCACCAAAAAAGCTCCGGGACTGCCGAAGAAGCAGCAATTTAAACACCCAAAAGTAAGTACTATAGTAGCTTGTTCCGCGCATCTCCTAGTGATTCAAGCGCTAGTTTCATCAATACCATTTAGCATGCTTGCTTATCAGTTTCATTGACCTCTATTTCTTGTAAAATGGTTGTGGCAGGAACCCGGGAATAATTACTGTGGATACTACGTTTGCGAGTCCATCCGCTACACGACCTGTGAGCGGGGATACTCTGACGAACAATATGAAGTGCGTAAGCAATAATATTCACAATTTTATTTTATTACCATCATTTGTGTTGAGTTTCATTTATTCATATATATATATATATATATATATATATATATATATATATATATATATGTATGTATGTATTGACCCCCTTCTTCAAATTAGATGTTTCGGAAGCGGGATGAACTCCTAGCACCAGATCGTATGCGAGCAATTCAAGAGGAATTGGCGGCATTCTTCCTTGACCACGTGATCGTTGAAAACGGAGAATACTACGTGGACCCTGTGTTCATACAATTTAATTAGGAGATTATATTGTAAGAGATAATTATTGTATATATGTAGCCGGTAGTGTCGGATAGATATACGAGAACCTGTTGTTCGACCAATCTCTCGGAGAAGGAGAGGTGGTCGATATCACTTCTCTCTGTATGCATATGTTCATGACGATCTTCTGTTTCCTTCATTTGAGTACTAGCTAGCATGTCTAGTCCTCTCCATACGTATATAGTACGTAGCGTCGACCAAGCACGGAGATAAGAGAGGACACTTCTCTCTATTAATTAGCTAGCTAACACAATATATGAAACACCTAAATTAACCCCCCAAAACCCCCAAAACCCCCCCCCCCGCCTTTCAAAAAAACAAAAACCCCAGCCCCTGAAATGCTCACGCGTGGATGCCTATTGGTCCCGGTTAGTGCCACCAACCGGGACCAAAGGCCCTCCTGC
>NW_025266605.1:0-1501 GCF_018294505.1 Triticum aestivum
GCTAACCCGGAAAATCACCCTTTTCGGCACCGTCGACAGGGGAGCGCCCAAGACGCGGGAGAGAGCGAGGAAAACGACCATTTCCCCCACCCCCACGTGACGTAACATTCAGGTTTCTACGTCTATGAAGATGCACGTACTTTTGCAAAGTTACATGCGAGTTGTAAGATAAACAATGGAACTGTAACGACCTCTTCACCACTGACACCAAGTCAGCTCCATAGTTTTCTTACACCTTTACTAAATTTCAGTCAACTAAAATTCATTTGGCTCTTGGTCAAATTCATGTTCGTCCCATATTCCTATTTTGGTACGCATCTTACAGTGAACCGACATGTGTGGCCCAATCGAGAGAGGTGGGTTATGCAGATTTTGGGGCTTGGTTTTTGTTATGAATCTTAGCATGAATTGACGTGTGTTCCAATTTTAACATGGTCCCTCTTACCTTCTTTTTTCACATAAAAGATAAACGTAGATAATAGATTCGAGCCATTGATTTATACATAAATAATGGATCTGAGTAACTCTGATCTTCTTACCCCTTTTTTTTTTGATAATTCTGATCTTCTTACCTCCTTGTGTAAAAAGAGGAGGCAAGAGGGACCACATTAAAACTATTTTTTTATCGGGTCGGAAACCGAACCCAGTATCAGTGGGATGGGCGTATTTCAATTTTTTTTCTTAGGCAGCCGCCAGTCAGTTTGTCGTTGTTCACTGCGCAACGAGAGGAAGGAGAGGCTGTGGCGGAAGGCGACCTGCTGGGTTTGTGTCTCGCCTCCCTCCACCCATCCCCCTCCATCCTCAGCAACCCCGCGCCAGTGGACTTCCATGGTTGTACTTCTGCCTAGTGTTGGCAAATAGGTTTCCCTTGCCCCGGTTGCCATGTTGATTCGGTTCAGTTCGCTAAATAGGTTTGCCACGTTTGGTCCCGGGCGGTTTGTTCGATTCGGTTCATGCTGAGGTAGTGCTAAATGTCAGTCTGGGTTCATAACCTCATTATTGTTGTGACGGCTGAACTAGATATACTAGGGATTTGACAATGTGAGTGTCTCAGTTCAGTGAATGGAGGATTACATATACTTTCTGGTGTGCTTATTCTGTCTAGCGATAAGAGGTTGTTTGGTAGTCCTGTTTTTGCTGCAGTGAGTATGGTTTTCATAGAGAAAATTTTGAGTAGTGGTTGGTTGTTCGATAACTGATGGCTCGTTACTTCTGTTTGTGATCTCAGTTACCACGATTTTCACAAACTAATTTCAGTTCAGGGATCTAGAGATGGTTGGTAGTTTCCAATGTTTTTGCAGTATTTTTCAGTTGTGTTTTTAGTGTTCAGTAGCTTATTTAGTTTATCTATGATGTATAAAATGCAGTATCCATTTTTTCTGTTTTTGAATCGACATTTCGACTACTGCCATCTTGTTGCCACGATTCAATTGTCTACATCTGTGTCTGAAAAGTGAAAATAAATTTTGTAATTGCAGGCGGTTTTTCATTTCTCGGCTAC
>NW_025266606.1:0-1501 GCF_018294505.1 Triticum aestivum
ATGTAATTTCGAAATACATAAGTATAGGCTATTTTTAGAGTCCGTATGTGTGGGGAAACAAGAGATAGGGTTGATTTCGGACTCCTCCACCAAGGGCCACGAAATTCCCCCCTCTTCCTCCATATATACAGCCCTTAGGGCATCGTTTAGACTTTGGGTTTTGTTTAGATTAAAAGTTCGCCATAGCTGCAACTTCGCGTACTTCGTTTGTGTTCAACGACCAGACAAAGGCGTCACAGAACCCCACCTTGATCAATAAAGCTTTCATCTTATATTCGCAATATCCAGATTGCAATCTTAGTTTCTTGCTTGTTCTTCGTTTGCTCGCAGGAAACAGACCCTCGTGGTCAGGTTGATTGTGCTCCGGCGTGGTCAATAACCTCTCGGAGTTGGTTTAGCGATTGCTAAGGCGCGACGTCCTCGCACGTTCGTAGTCGGATCGTCAAAGTCGACTTCCACCAAAGCGAAATCCACCATCTCATCGAAAGACGGGACACCTTGGCCTCTATCAAATATCAATGTCTTACAAGTTCTTACCATGCAGCAGGCGGTGATCGGCAACCAGCGGTGTCAAGTAACTCCGAATATTGAGTAAAGCGATTGCCAGGGGAGCGTACGTATACACGGTGTAGAAATATGTGGAGCTGGGTTGGCTATATATGGTAGCAAAAGATTAGCAATAATCAATTCAAAGATGCAATGTTGAATAAACGCTCAACGACGGTACTGTGCTGGTCCTAGGCTAGACCGGACTAGAGACGCGAGCCTAGAACACTAATAAGGTCATGGCGTGGCACAACTAGCATCAATGAAGGATACTAAGTAGCTCTTGACAGCAAGATATAAGTGAAGATCACAACGGCAGTGAAGATAATGATGAAAAACAACTGCCAAGCAGGATATACAACAACTCTCTCTCCAACTTTCCTCTTGAAAAGTTTGAGACAATTTTATGATAAATTCTTTCAAAGAATGCTACTAACTCAAGCTTTCCAATGCAAAAAGAATCACTCAATTCCGAGTTGATATGAGGAGTCAAAGAATTCTAAAAGTGGCCTGAAAAATTGGAACAAGCTGTGTTCACGAACTTCGGAGGGCAAAAAGACCTATTTAGATGCCGATTTTGAGGTGTCAAATATTGAACTAGCTTCTGCAACTATTTAGATGCGGCTCGTCGCTATCTTCAATTTGAGTACTCACGGAGCCAAAAGGAACTTCGTATGAGGAAGATACACCTGTTTTACTGAACAGTCCGCAAAATAGATTCCAATCCGAATTCAGGTACGAGATTGATTCTAGATAGATTCGATTTTTTTTCTCTCCTTTTTTTTCTCACGTTTTTTTTTTCTTTTTCTTCTCTCTCTTTTTCTTTGACTTTTTTTACTTTTTTTTTCTCTCGTTTTTTTTTCTCTATCTTTTTTTTTCTCTTTCCCTCTTTCCAAAACAAACTAGATAAGATGTAGATTGGATCAAGCGAAGATGGGAACGATCTCAACTATGA
>NW_025266607.1:0-1501 GCF_018294505.1 Triticum aestivum
AGGACGGCTTCAATGAGACAACCCACCATGTACTCCTACATGGCCTCTCACCGCTACCTTTACCAAATCGTGTTCACACACTTAGCTCACACACAGTAGGACATGTTCACACGCCTCTGATTCATCCCCGATGAATCAGACCTGACTCAACTCTAAGCAGTAGCAGGCATGACAATCAAGCATGAATGAGTAGGCACAACAGGGCTCAAACAACTCCTACTCATACTAGTGGGTTTCAATCTATTTACTGTGGCAATGACAGGTCATGCAGAGGATAAAGGGGTTCAGCTACCGCAGCAAGTAACAGTTGAATCGTTGTTGTCCTAATGCAATAAAAGAGAGCAGGAGCGAGAGAGTGGGATTGTATCGGAATGAACAAGGGGGTTTTGCTTGCCTGGCACTTCTGAAGATAGCATTGAGTCTTCATCAGTGTCAACGATCACATCATCGGTATCACGTCTATCGAGAGGGGACAATTACCAGCAACATAGAAGGGAACACAATCAATGCAATGCACAATATGATGCATGATCATGACATGGCAAAATGAATGTGTTTTGAGCTAATGCAACTAGCAACAGATTAAATGAAGTTGGTTTGAATACAAGATTAAATTTAAACTCCATATGTGATTATTTAAATGCCCTTTAATTGATTTGTGCTAAACAGCAGCTATAAGTTGTTCTAACATGCATGAAAATGGTACAGATGGATTCCTTGAATTTTTCTGATAATTTTTCATATATAAATTATTTAATTTGGAGTTACGGTTGAATTTCTATGAATTTTAGAAGTTTTAGGCATTTTCTGGAATTTCTGAATAATAATAAATCCAGAAATGAATTATGGCGTCAGCACCACGTCACTGTGACGTCAGCAGGGTCAACTGGGCCGGCTCGGGTCAAACCCGATGTGTGGGGTCCACACGTCAGTGACACAGGGGCTAATCCCGCGTTGACTCGGGCTTTGACCCGCTACGGGGCCCGCTGTCAGTGTCACAGGGTTAGTTAGCAGGGTCATTAGCCCCTAACGACGACGCCACGTCAGCACGCCGGAGACCAGCCGACGGCGACCACAGAACACGGCGGGGCACGCCGGACTTGCGCTAGAGGCGTCAGTTTGGCGCGCTGAGGGCACCAGGGGATGGCCCTTGCTCCCGCGCATCCAGAGGACCGAGTGGGAGGTCGTGGGGTCGCCGGAACTCATGCCGGCGACGAGCTTTGGCGGCGATGGTGTTCGGTGGTGCTCGGGCGCGTCGCTACGGTGCATCAGTGAGCAAATGGAGAGGCTGGGCAGCACCTGCTAGACATGGGGAGCACTAAGAGCAGCTCAGTGAGGCCAGGGGAGCACGGAGGCTATGCGTGCAACAGCAATGGCGGACGGTGGCTTCGGTGCTCGTGGGGAACGGCGCTACGGCACGGAGGGGAGCATGCTGAGTTAGGGGAGAGGGTCAGTGACTCACGGCGATGACGAGGGGACGCTCGGCGAGGTCGGGGACGGT
>NW_025266608.1:0-1501 GCF_018294505.1 Triticum aestivum
ACGGATGACCGAGACATAGTCTTTCAGAAGCACTAGCACCTTACATGTGGGGTAGACCGGTACACCTACATCCCCTACATCTGCTAGTCCACCCCGTAAGAGTTCGCACAACTTAGTCAACTATGCTAGAGCCCATAGTAGCATGTGGCTGCACACGGAAGTTTCTAGCATGAAAGATCTTATGATCCCTTTGAGCCTGGGTGGCGGTCCGAAAAAAAAACAGGCAAGTCCTGATAGACATCAGGTGCCTCAATCCACCCAGATGTGTGTTTAAGTTGCCACCTTAGATAAACCATTAAAATTATCAATCTCACATCTGTCATGGATATCACTCACCCAATCCACGTCTACTAGCATAGCATGGCAATATAAGCAAACGTAGAGTAACTCCCAAAGGTTTCATAATACTACAGGTAATAGGTACTACCTCATCTACTTCCCATCCCACAATTTAATTAGATCCTAATCATGCAATGTGAGAGGATTGATCTAATGCAATAAAACTAGGTAGTAGGAAAGATATGATCAAGTGTTACTTGCCTTGCTGATGATCCGCGAGTCCTAGGGTTTCGAAGTAACAAGCGGCGCAATCCGGGTAATCTATCGCAGACAAACAACAAGCATACAATAAGTACTCATCTAATGCACAGGGAAATCTCGAATAAAAGATCTAACCAGAGAGTTCAACTTAAGAACCCTGGTTGCAAAAGAAAGAACGAAAAACAAACGGCGGAAGAAAACAACTCGGTTCTAGCAAGTTGAAACTAGGTCAAAATTTTACTGTGGCAAAAGCTTGTTCAAGTTGATTAGACGGAACGGCGGTTTCGAGGCGAAACTCCAGGCGCTTGAATCACCTGATTCCGATAAACGAGCGAAAAGAAAGACTAGAAAGAAGATCGGATCTGAAATCACGATAGGAAGAATCGCGGAATAAATCCGACGAGAAAAGAGAACGACGAACGGTTAAACGAACAGACGTTCATTAACCGAGAAGAATCCGGTGATCACGTTCGTTAGGATGAACGGTCCGGCGAACGGTCCAAAGCAACTAAATCGGAAAAGAAAACAAATCCGATCTAGGGTTTCGGAAAAGAAAACCGAACGAAAAACTGATCTAGAAAACCGGAACGGTTTAGAGAAGAAAAGAATCGGAACGATTAGAAGAAAACGATCCGAGAAAAGAAAAGGTGACGCGGCGCGGGGCTAGTACCTCGAAGAGCGAGGGCTCCGGCGGCGGCGTAAGGCGGCGGCGGCGTGTGCAAGGTGCGGCGGCGGCGCGGGTGTGGGGCGGCGGCGCGGGTGAGGGGCGGAGGAGAGGAGAGGAGAGGAGAGGTGTTGGTTTGATGGTTTAGAGGGGGGGTGCTTGGGTATTTATATTGGGGAGGGGAGGGTTTTGCTTGGGGTAGGGGACAAGAAATAGATTAGGATTAGGAAACAAAAGAGGGAAAAGATCTAGAAAAAAAACGAAAGTAGATGAATCCTACTAGGATAAGGAAAAAGG
>NW_025266609.1:0-1501 GCF_018294505.1 Triticum aestivum
TAGGATCCGAGAAGCAACGCTTGAGTTGAGAGACGTGGAAGACATCATGCACTCTGGAAAGATGTGGAGGTAGTTCCAACTGGTAGGCAACCTCTCCTCGCTTAGCAAGAATGCGAAAAGGACCAATGTAACGAGGAGCCAACTTGCCCTTGATACCAAAACTATGGGTACCCTTCAAAGGAGTAACCCGAAGGTAAGCTTTGTCGCCAACTTCATAAGTCATATCCTTATGATGACGATCATACTGGCTCTTTTGACGAGACTGGGCTGTTTTCAAGTTCTCAGAATGATGCAAACTTGCTCTTCTGCCTCCTGGATCATGTCCGGTCCAAAGAATTGTCTTTCACCGGTTTCTGACCAGTTCAAAGGTGTTCGACATCTTCGTCCATAGAGAACCTCAAAAGGAGCTTTCTTGAGACTGGATTGATAGCTATTGTTATAAGCAAACTCGGCGAAAGGAAGACATTTCTCCCAATCCATTCCGAATGAGATAATGCAAGCTCTAAGCATGTCTTTGAGAATTTGATTGACCCTTTCCACCTGACCACTCGATTGAGGGTGGAAAGCGGTACTGAAGGAAAGATGGGTTTCCATGGCAGTTTGGCAACTCTCCCAGAAATGAGAAGTGAAAAGACTGCCACGGTCTGAATTGATCTCTAGTGGAACACCATGAAGTGACACTATTCGAGAAATATATAAGTCAGCGAGCTGACTAGCGGTGATACTCTCTCGAACAAGAAGGAAATGAGCCACCTTGGAAAGACGATCAACGACTACGAAGATAGCGTTATTCCCTTTCTTGGTCCTGGGAAAGCCGGTGATGAATTCCATACCAACTTTATCCTATTTCCATTCAGGAATAGCTAAAGGCTGAAGGGTGCTAGCAGGTCTTTGATGCTCTGCCTTAACGCGACGACAAACGTCACAGTTAGCAACGAAGTCGGCGATTTCTCTCTTCATCCTAGTCCACCAGAACCTCTGGCGTAGGTCCTAATACATCTTAGTACTACCGGGATGAATCGTGAGAGGGGATTCATGCGCCTCCTTAAGAATCAATTGTTGCATCTGCCGACTCTTGGGAACCACCAAGCGGTTCCCAAAGTAAACAACACCTCGTTCATCCATAGAGAAACAACCAGCTACTCCCTTGGAGATATTATTCTTGATTCGGGAGATTCCCGTATCATGCTTCTGGACTTCTATGATACGATCCACAATAGTAGGTTTCGCCTCCAAGGTAGAAAGGAATCCGTGAGGAGCAATGTGAAGATTAAGCTTACATAATTCCTCATGGAGAAGTGGTTGGCCCTGCTGCAACATGAGATTGTTGCAATAGGATTTACGACTTAGCGCATCAGCCATGACATTAGCTTTGCCTGGAGTGTAGGTAATCCCTAGATCATAATCTGAGATCAACTCCAACCAACGTCTTTGCCTAAGGTTCAAATCTGGTTGGGTGAAGATATACTTGAGACTCTGGTGATCGGTGTAGATCTCGCAA
>NW_025266610.1:0-1501 GCF_018294505.1 Triticum aestivum
CGGTGGCTCCCCGCGGGTTCCAGAGGGTCTGGATGGATCCGCGACTCCAGTGCGGTCCTCCAGGTGGTCGCCAGGCCGGTGGGGACGGAGGGAGCTGCCGGCGGCGAGCTTCGCGGCGGAGGAGGCTTCGGGTGGATAGTGAGTTTGGGGCTGCGGTGGTCTCTGACCAAAATCGAGCGTGGGGTTGTACTCACGAGAGGGAGGGAGAGCTCTTGGTGGAGAGAATGGAGAGGGGGAGGCACTGGTGGCGACAGAATCGGCCGGAACTTGGCGGCGGCCGAACCGGCCGGACTCGGGGAAGAAGGCCTTCCCTGGTCGATTGGCTGCCACTGGGGGCTTCCTGGAGACCGCTTGAGGCTACCTTCGTGCGGAGACGAGCTCGGGGCTCCTTAAATAGGCGAGGCAAGGCGGTTCCGCGGCGGCCGTGGATAAGCTCTCCGGCGAACCGCCTCTCTGTAGCTAGGGCGACGTGGCAGCGACGAGGGCTAGCAGACACGCTTGCGGATGAGCTCGCACTGCTCCAGGGGCCAGGTGGCGAGCGGGAGAGGCTTGGGCGGCGCTGCCCGTGGCAGAGGCGCACTGCCGACGCCGGCGTGCCGCCAAAAGTGCTCTGGCGGTGGCGCTGTAGGGCGCCAGGGCGGGCTGTCGTGTTGTGGCAAGGCGGGGAGTGCGTGGCGAGGTCCTGCCGTGTGGGCCAAGACAGGGGCGCGACGCGGCGGCTCGTGTGCGCGGCTGCAATTTGTGCGCTCTGGGCGCGCCCAGTGCACGCACGGGACGTGCTCGATGAAATGCTATGGCATGTTAGGGGGCTCCAAACCACAAGAAAGTTAGCAGGGTGGGGTTATAGTCTAAGGCAAAACCATTGGACATGCTGGTCTGGTCAGGGGATCAGGTTCACAGTGCAAACCAAAAATTCATGCCAAAACAGATCATGCCCATAAGGTGTTTGACAAAATGCCAAGGGCACTTAGGCAAGTCTTGGAGTGGTCAAAAACTCCAGATCAGTGTCTCCTTAGATGCAAGAGAGAGTGGTGAGGTTAGTTTGTGAAAAGCACAAACTTGTTAGTGCAAGTTTTGCAAAACTACAATTCTAGACAGGAAATAAATGACATTATTTCATGAACCAAAATTAATCTAATGGGTGCATGCTCCTGGATTTAGGGGTTTGGTAGGGCTGTCTACAAGTAGGAGAAAACACAAGATCTTTGGAGCAAAATTAAATAGGGTTGTAGTAGAAATCACAAGGCTGGACCAGAATGAAAAAGAGGATGATTCACTCAATTTTTTCAAAGAACATAAATAGGTTTTTGCACAAAGTGGAATAATATGCTCCTACTGACCTCCCCTAATTTTGGTAGAAGTTTTAAAGAAATATTTAAATAGGTTGTAGTGTAAAATTGCCCACTGGACCAGATTTGAAAACTTGGTGTAGAACTCAAAATATCCAATGAATGAAATATATTATTGCACAAAAGTGATTTAGAGACATCACATGATATCT
>NW_025266611.1:0-1501 GCF_018294505.1 Triticum aestivum
TTTCACGGTCATTTAGCTCTCTAAACAATTAGGTAAATTACCGAAAAACAACAAATCATTTCAGAACATGTTGGAAATTGATGATGTCGCTTTGAATGCTGCATACTAAACACCAAAGAAGTCCGGAGTTCAAATAAGTTTAAGAAACATTGAAGTGCCCGTGTAACAGATGAGTTCTCGTCCGAAACCCTCATACTCCGAAAGAGTTTCTCCAGTTTGTACACGAAGTGCGTCCAGTTTTTGTCGTGACCCTCTCTACTCTTTCACACATGCTATGCGGGTGAAATGATGATACCATGCCAATTTTCAACATTTTCAGAATTCATTTGGTAGTGATTTTCAATTTCATGGTCATTTAGCTCTCTAAACAATTAGGTAAATGACCAAAAAACAACAAAGGATGTCAGAACATGTTGGAAATTGATGACGTCGCTTTGAATGTTGCATACTGAACACAAAAGAAGTCCGGAGTTCAAATAAGTTTAAAAAACATTGAAGTGCCTGTGTAACAGATGAGTTCTTGTCTGAAACCCTGATACTCCGAAAAAGTTTGTACAGTTTGTACACGAAGTGCGTCCACTTTTTGCCGTGACCCTCTCTACTCTTTCGCACATGCTATGCGGGTGAAATGATGATACCATGTTAAGTTTCAACATTTTTATAGTTCATTTTATAGTGATTTTCAATTTCACGGTCATTTAGCTCTCTAAACAATTAGGTAAATGACCGAAAAACAACAAATGATGTCCGGACATGTTGGAAATTGATGACGTCGCTTCGAATGCTACATACTGAACACAAAAGAAGTCCGGAGTTCAAATAATTTTAAAAAACATTGAAGTGCCCGTGTAACAGATGAGTTCTCGTCCGAAACCCTGATACTCCGAAAGAGTTTGTCCAGTTTGTACACGAAGTGCGTCCAGTTTTTGTCGTGACCCTCTCTATTCTTTCGCACATGCTATGCGGGTGAAATGATGATACCATGCCAAGTTTCAACATTTTCAGAGTTCATTTTATAGTGATTTTCAATTTCACGGTCATTTAGCTCTCTAAACAATTAGGTAAATTACCAAAAAACAACAAATGATGTCAGAACATGTTGGAAATTGATGACATCGCTTTGAATGCTGCATACTGAACACAAAACAAGTCCGGAGTTCAAATAAGTTTAAAAACATAGAAGTGCCCGTGTAACAGATGAGTTCTCGTCCGAAACCCTAATACTCCGAAAGAGTTTGTTCAGTTTGTACATGAAGTGCGTCCAGTTTTTACCGTGACCCTCTCTACTCTTTCGCACATGCTATGTGGGTGAAATGATGATACCATGCCAAGTTTCAACATTTTCAGAGTTCATTTGTAGTGATTTTCAATTTCACGGTCATTTAGCTCTCTAAACAATTAGGTAAATTACCGAAAAACAACAAATCATGTCAGGAAATTGATGACGTCGCTTTGAATGCTACATACTGAACACAAAAGAAGTCCGGAGTTCAAATAAGTT
>NW_025266612.1:0-1501 GCF_018294505.1 Triticum aestivum
TAGGAACGATGGTATTTTTTCATAATTTTTGGTGATGGAGAAGTATCTGAAAAATTCCCTCTACGCGAATTGCCCTTCGCGCGTCTACGGCTGTGGCCGGCGGCCTCCGGGGGCTAGCATGCCGCCAAATCTTGCGTAGGCGGCCTCTCACAAGTCTGTAAGTGTTGTGGCAGTTGCAAACGCCCGGCACCTGGAGGGGGAAAACGGACGCGTCGGGTCTACACGGAGGGGATCTTGCTGTGGGTCTGGCCCGGATGTCGCTCCAAAGTGTTCCTATGGGTTGACCTAACACAACCGGGTGGGGAGGTCCACTAGTCAAAGCTCGTCCGTGCAAAGTCAAAGGGCTAGATCCCGTGGTCAAACGCTACAGGGTTAGGCGGGACGGGGGCACTGGGGGTAGCAATGCAACCGGAGTGTCGCACCGGGCCCTCATACATGCGGGGTGGTGTGGTGTCATGTCCGAAGAGGCGGGACGCGTCTCCGGGGCGTGGCCCCCCCTCACGGACGGCGATGACACGGTAGTAGACGTTCTGCGGTAACGATGCGGCGTCAATATTAATAATACTCGGAGCATGATAAAATCATGAGTTTTTTTGCACGACGTGGGCACATGTGCTATAGGAACGATGGTATTTTTTCATAATTTTTGGTGATGGAGAAGTATCCGAAAAATTCCCTCTACGCGGATTGCCCTTCGCGCGTCTACGGCTGTGGCCGGCGGCCTCCGGGGGCTAGCATGCCGCCAAATCTTGCGTAGGCGGCCTCTCACAAGTCTGGAAGTTTTGTTGCAGTTGCAAACGCCCGGCACGCGTGTCCGGGGTGTGCCCCCCTCACGGACGGCGCCGCCGCCGGCACCTGGAGGGGGGAAACGGACGCGTCGGGTCTACACGGAGGGGATCTTGCTGTGGGTCTGGCCCGGATGTGACTCCAAAGTGTTCCTATGGGCTGACCTAGCACAACCGGGAGGGGAGGTCCACTGGTCAAAGCCCATACGTGCAAAGTCAAAGGGCTAGATCCCGTGGTCAAACGCTAGAGGGTTAGGCGGGACGGAGGCACTCGGGGGGTAGCAATGCCACCGGAGCGTCGCACCGGGCCCTCATACATGCGGGGTGGTGTGGTGGCATGTCCGAAGAGGCGGGACACGTCTCCGGGGCATGGCCCCCCCTCACGGACGGCGATGACACGGTAGTAGATGTTCTGTAGTAACGATGCGGCGTCAATATTAATAATACGCGGAGCGCGATAAAATCATGAGTTTTTTTGCACGACGTGGGCACATGTGCTATAGGAACGATGGTATTTTTTCATAATTTTTGGTGATGGAGAAGTATCCGAAAAATTCCCTCTACGCGGATTGCCCTTCGCGCGTCTACGGCTGTGGCCGACGGCCTCCGGGGGCTAGCATGCCGCCAAATCTTGCGTAGGCGGCCTCTCACAAGTTTGGAAGTGTTGTGGCGGTTGCAAACGCCCGGCACGCGTGTCCGGGGTGTGCCCCCCCCCC
>NW_025266613.1:0-1501 GCF_018294505.1 Triticum aestivum
TGGTGAACACGATTTGGTAAAGGTATCGATGAGAGGCCATGTAGGAGTACATGGTGGGTTGTTTCATTGAAGCCGACCTTAAGCACTGAGATCTGTATGTGTGATTTAAGAATCAACTACTACCATGCATTGGGCCCGAAACCAATGGACCCTCTCGACTTCTTATTCACCCTAGTTCTCCGTCCAGGAGTTGCAAGTAGTTTCTGGTGTTTGTAGCCTACTGGAGGCCGTGGACAGCGCTGACCGTAGGGGTGGGCTGTGATGCGGTAGGTACGTGGCACGGTGTACCGAATACCCGTTAGGTATCTCGGGAACCCTGTTCACATCGTTCGGGGCCGTATGGGAAACCTCGGCCGGACTCCCTGCGGATGGAACCCGAATAGGCGATAAACCTGGACTGGAGGCTTAGGTGATTAGGTAGGTCGTGGCCGACACCCACGTTGGGCTTCCGCTTGAAGGTTGCCGAGTACATGTCGTGTAAGCGACGGTAAGTGGTGAGAGCGTGTATGAAGAAGTACACCCCTGCAGGGTTAACATGATCTATTCGAATAGCCGCGTCCGCGGTAAAGGACTACTTGGTTGCCTATACAGTTCATAGAAAAGTAAATGGAAACTGTTAAAAGACTCAAGATAAGTGTGAGTGCCGAGGATGGCTCTTCCGTAGGAAGACGGAGGTGGATCCTCGGTAGTGTATTGAAGTGGTGAGTAGTGGACTCGTGTGCGCAAAACCATTTCAGTTGGAGTATCGTAGGATAGCCTAGCCAACAGTCAAAGCTGGCTTGCTGCAATAACTCCACCAACCCTTCTTGATACTATGCATGTATGTAGGATCTGATGTAAGTCTTGCTGAGTACCTTTGTACTCATGTTGCTATAATCTACATTTTTACAGAAGACGCTGCAACCCCTTCTGATGGGTTCTATGTAGACGTTGACATCAACTAGTAGGCTAAAGACCCAGGTGGTGACCCTGAGCTTGTGGAGGACCACGTAGTATAGTTAGGCTTTCCAAGCCTCTTTTATTTTACTAGTTGTCTGTACTCAGAGAAGTTACTTCCGCTGCTGGTTTGTATGACTGTATGACTTGTATGTGGGGTCGTGAGACCCGTACCTTTGTGTATGTTATGTATGGCTCCCTGAGCCTTAAATAAAATACTTGTGTCATAGAGTCATGTTGTGATGCTTCGTTGTATTTGCACATATCGAGCATATTGTGTGTATGATTGAAATGCTTGGTATGTGTGGGATCTGACTATCTAGTTGTTTATCTTTAGTAGCCTCTCTTACCGGGAAATGTCTCCTAGTGTTACCGCTGAGCCATGGTAGCTTGCTACTGCTCTGGAACACTTAGGCTGGCCGGCATGTGTCCTTCTTCGTTCCTGTGTCTGTCCCTTCGGGGAAATGTCACGCTTTGAGTACCGGAGTCCTGTTAGCCCGCTACAGCCCGGTTTACCGGAGTCCTGCTAGCCCAGTGCTACAGCCCGGACCCACTTGCTGATGAC
>NW_025266614.1:0-1501 GCF_018294505.1 Triticum aestivum
CAAAGACGTTGGGTTGAGTTGATCATAGATTTCGACTTAGGAATAACTTACACCCCAGGGAAAGCCAACGTCATGGCTGATGCGCTAAGTCGTAAATCTTATTGTAACAACCTAATGTTACAACAAAGTCAACCGCTTCTCCATGAGGAATTTCGGAAGCTTAACCTTCACATTGTTCCTCAAGGTTTTCTTTCCACCTTGGTGGCGAAACCTACCCTTACGGACCAGATCGTCAAGGCACAGAAGGTAGATCCGGGAATTTCCCGCATCAAGAGAAACATCAAGAAAGGAGTTGCGAATTGTTTCTCCATTAATGATCAAGGGGTCGTATACTTCGGGAATCGACTAGTGGTTCCCAAAGTGCGAAACCTGAGGCGATTGATCCTTAAGGAGGCTCATGAATCTCCTCTCACCATTCATCCCGGTAGTACTAAGATGTATCAGGACCTACGCCAGAGGTTCTGGTGGACTAGAATGAAGAGAGAAATTGCTCAGTATATTGCTAATTGCGACGTCTGTCGTCGTGTAAAAGCAGAGCATCAACGGCCTGCTGGCACCCTTCAACCCTTAGCTATTCCTGAATGGAAATGGGATAAAATTAGTATGGATTTCATTATCGGTTTTCCCAGGACCAAGAGAGGGAATAATGCTATCTTCGTCGTTGTCGATCGTCTTTCCAAAGTAGCCCATTTCCTACCTGTTCGTGAGAGTATAACCGCTAGTCAATTGGCAGACTTATACATCTCCCGAATAGTGTCTCTCCATGGTGTTCCCTTGGAAATTAACTCGGATCGAGGAAGTCTTTTCACCTCTCGATTTTGGGAAAGTTTCCAAAATGCTATGGGAACACGTCTCTCCTTTAGCACCGCTTTCCACCCTCAGTCGAGTGGTCAAGTGGAACGCGTCAACCAGATTCTAGAAGACATGCTTCGAGCCTCTGTTATCTCATTCGGAATGGATTGGGAGAAGTGCCTTCCATTTGCCGAATTCGCTTACAACAACAGCTATCAATCTAGCTTGGGCAAAGCCCCTTTTGAAGTTCTCTATGGACGACGGTGTCGAACACCCCTTAACTGGTCAGAGACCGGGGAAAGACAATTCTTTGGCCCGGATATGATTCAGGAAGCAGAAGAGCAAGTTCGCATCGTTCGTGAAAAGTTGAAAACAGCCCAATCTCGTCAAAAGAGTCAATATGACCGAAAACATAAGGCTATGACTTTCGAGGTTGACGAGAAGGCTTACCTTCGGGTTACCCCTCTGAAGGGAACCCATCGTTTCGGCATCAAAGGCAAATTGGCTCCTCGTTACATTGGACCTTTTCGCATTCTCGCTAAACGAGGAGAAGTTGCCTACCAGTTGGAACTACCTCCGCACCTCTCCAGAGTCCACGATGTCTTCCACGTTTCTCAACTCAGGCGTTGCTTCTCGGATCCTATCCGTGGAGTGGACCACGAAACGCTTGATCTCCAAGATAATCTTACATATCAAGAGTACCCCATTC
>NW_025266615.1:0-1501 GCF_018294505.1 Triticum aestivum
CGCTAGAACGGCGCACAGAAAGATTAAAAAGCTGCATGCTCGAGCAACTTCCATGCCAGAACGGCGCACAAAAGGAAAACAAGATGCTAGAGCCACACAATGATGAAGCAAACACGTACAAAAAATTTACAAAACAAATGTACAACCACACATGGGTTTCTACCCAGCCACATCCAAAGAAATGCACGCGTCAACAAACCAAATGCCCATGAGTTGCTTTCATCCAAGTGGCTAACCATGAGGAAGTAAACAACCCCGAAAATAGGGGCTTGGGTATTCATATTGCTTTATCAGTTTTCATTGCATAGTTTTCCCTTGAAATTTGGACGGATTTCCATCTAAGAGGAGCTAAGGGCATTTCCAGCCGCGCCCCAGAAAGGCCTCCCCAGGCGTTTTTCTTGCGCCGGCGCCGAAAAATCGGCCCAGTCGCGCCCCCAGGAGCCCGATTTTTGCCGGCCTGGGCTGAAAACAGCGTCGGCGGACCCAGGCCGAACCCGGCGCGCTGGGGGCGCCCGGGGGCGCCGGGCGAACTTTTTTGGCGCGAAAAAGCCGCGGGCCCACCGCGTCAGCGACACGGCTCTCTTCTCGCCCCTTCGTCGTCCTCATCGCCTCATTTCCCGCAGCGAATCAATGCCAAAGCTACCGCGCTGCCGCGCAGGGCAGCCTGCGCCATTGATGCCTCATGGGCGGCGCAGTGAAGGCCGGACGACGCGCGTCCCTCGCCCTCCCTCGCCCGCCACGCATACACACGGCGGCCACGCGTACGAGCGGCGTCTCGGCCTATATAAGACGCGCACCAGCGTGCTCGGCGATCACACTCTCTCGCCGTCGTTGTTCCTCCCTCTCCTCTCTCTCGCCGTCGTCGTTCCTTCCTCTCCTCTCTCTCGCTGTCTCCACCCATGGCCGAGCGCTTCCCTGGTGACGGCGCGGCGGCGAACGGCTTCAGCCACCGCCATTTCCACGAAGACGAGGCTCACCTCCTTTACGAGGCCGGGTACCCGGTCCCGCCGGACATGCGGGTGCCCGGCGCGTGGAGGATCAGCGCCGGCGGCGTGCCGGTGCCACCACCACCCACCGGGGCGGCGCGGCGTGCGGAGATCGCACGCATCCGCGCGTCCCTGCCGCGGGCGGCGAGGGAGGGGCCACGGTACGTCCCCGACAGCCCGCTCTGGAAGCCCTACTTCCGCCGCCGTCACGTCGAGCAGCTCGAGGCCACCAACGGCGTCGTGCCCTCCGGCAGGCTCAACTCCAATGGCCAGCGCCGGTGGTGGGGCGTGCCCGGGCGCATGTTGGAGGCCGTCCTCGAGTAGATCGAGGGCGGCAACACGCCGCGCCTCGAGTACCCCGATCCCCCATCCTTCTCACGCCGCCGGGGAAGCTCCTGGACCCCGAGGCGCATGGAGACCGGGGGCTCCTCCTCGTCGTCCGGCGGCTCGGCCTGCCTCCGCCCCGTCAAGCCGGAGCCCCAGGGCGCGCCGGTCAGTGCCCGCACGCGCAGCTC
>NW_025266616.1:0-1501 GCF_018294505.1 Triticum aestivum
TGATAAATAAAATGGCTCATTTTCGTGTTTTCTTTACCAAAAAATAATGATGATTAGTTTTCACCATGTTTGCTCTTTTAGGTCAGAAAACCATCCTCGGTGAAATCTCTGGTTCCTTCTCTTTGTAAAAAACGTGATAAAGCTTCTTTCAAGGAAATGGTATTAATAATTTTCTAGGACTCATAGGAGTCGCTAAATAAAATATTTAGGAACATGGTTTTGAATTTTGTGTACTACTACTTGACAATGTTACAGTTTGGCAAACTTATTGGTAACTAAATGAAGAGTCGACTCTCGGTATATTGCTCAATTAGCAATGATGATCATTGTCATGCTTACATCACCTCTAGCAGATTCTTCCTCTTCCTCGCCTCTGACGGCCTCTTCCTACCTCTCTTCCTCTCCACCGTTGGCGCCCATGTATTGACATAATTATCTTCCGGTCAAAAGGGTGAACACCTCGCTAGCATCAAGAGCACCAAAAGTCGGTGCATTAAAGAGAGGTTGTGGATGAGTCATCGGGGTGGCTGGAGAAGCATGTGATGTTCCTAGCCCCTTGTCGGGGCCACCCAACCTCGTGTAGGCTGCTATCGAGCTGGTGGTGGCAAAGGATGAGATGCATGGGCCGCACATGAGAAGGACACGACACAGAAGTTGGGGAGACATAGAGGTTCTGAAAGAAGTTTGTTGGACATTGTGGAGGCCCCAACGAACGGTGACAAGGCCTCTGAGGAACAGGAACCAGCACCGCCACATGACCCGCCAAGTCTACGGTTGACTGTGGCATATGGCAGGCGCATCATGGGTCACGGACATTGTCGGGTGGAGACATACAGTTGAGAAGAGGTGGTCAGAGGGCGGAGCGGGGTTGTCCCGAGGCGGCTATCATAGCTGGGGAGGTGGGCGGTGCACATGAGGATAAGATAACATTCGCCCGGGGAGGGGATCTTCTCTAACGGTCAAAACTATTACACATACTAGATGGTGCTTTTTAAGGAATGTTTGCTGGATAAATAAAGGACAATGAATTTGCTAGACTGGGCATTTTCTATATAACAGTGGTGAGAAAATTGCAGTAATACACAACATTTAGTGCTGACATAACGCAAAACCACAAGTCCAAGTGTTTGTAACTAATACCAACAACTCAGGAGGTAATGAGTAACACAAATTAAACCACAAGCATGTCAGGAAGTTCAACTAATTTAACAAGTACACTGGCTTCAAAACTGATTTAGCTCAATCCTCGTTTAGGTTTGATCACCACCACTAGCTAGCTGCCATGAACTGCCCAACAAAATTATGCTCCATTGCTGGCCATTGCGTGAAATGCATTGTTGAGATGATTCACCTCATTTTATGAACCAAAAGAGCCAGGCTGCATAAATGAAGTTACATGATTTTGTCACTACAATTGTCGTATGTGTATAATGAGAATTGATCTATAATTTAGTTATCTATTTGTCATAACATAAAGAATGGAAGACCTATAATTGTATGA
>NW_025266617.1:0-1501 GCF_018294505.1 Triticum aestivum
CGATCCACTTTTATCCTTCGTTGGTGATAAAAAGAGCATCCTCTTGTATACATTTCATCTCTATTTGTCCAAAATCAATAGTAGATGGGTGGTTGTTTGGCTAGCATGTACTGTTCCAATGCTTTGGACCAGCCTAGGACGATCCAGCGATGCATGAAAGAAACCATCTCGCTCGTACATGAAACGGACAAAACCAAAATAACTAGCATACGTGAAAATCAATCAAAGTGGAACGAAACAAAGCAGGACAAAAATAAGAATATCACCTTCCTTTATTAGTAAGTATAGATTGAGCAAGAAAATAGCTGACATACTCGCCATATCGGTGATTCATAGCTCGTTATTTTGCTCAACGATGCATAATGAGAGGGTAGAGGTGCACTGCAAGACGTGGCTCAGCATGTAGCACTAGCGGTTTCTCTTTGAAGAGGTCGTGCTTCGATTCGCTGAGATTGATGGCCGACACCCCAGCCGGTTTGGTCCAGGTGAAGCCATGCAAGAGCCTGCCGAAGAGCATGACACTCATGGTTGTTCCTAATGATGCCGCGATGCATCCCCGCCGTCCGGTGCTGAAGGAGATGAACCGCAATTCGCTCTCGGTAAGCACCACATTGATGTTGTCTCCCATATGGCGCTCTGGCTTGAAGTGGAGCGGTTCATCCCAGACGGCGGGGTTCCGGCCCAGGGCCAGCCGGCTGAGGATGACGTGGCTACCCTTGGGCACACGGTAGCCCGCAACAATGGTGTCGGCAATCGCGACGTGCGGCAGGTTGAAGGGAGCGATTGGGTGGAGGCGAAATGCCTCACGTATGCACGCCTTGAGATAGTTGAGATGCATGATGTCCGACTCTTGCACCAGTCGCTTGCGACCGACCACCCGGTCCATCTCCTCCACCGCCTTGGCCAGCAATTCTGGGTTGTTCACCATCTCCGCCAGCGCCCACTCCACTGCGTTTGACGGGTTATCTATGGCCGCTAATATTATGCCCTGCATGCATTCCATGGAGATAAATGTAAGTTAATATTATATCTTTGCATAAAGATAGATTACATTGAATAATTGGAATTTTAAATACAATTTAAGTTAAAATAACACCAAAATGGTAGAAAAATACATTAATGCTATGTTTAAACTATTAATTCACAATTTCTTATTCTATTGTTTCCCTTTTCTAACACCTGCGAAATACATTATAAGATCTACTCCCTAAAGTTTTTGACACTAACTAGTGTCAAAAACGTTCTTATATTATGAGACGGAGGGAGTAGTATTTAAGAGTGTGAGCTATTATCTTTTCTCATGGATGACGTATTAGTACCTTGTAGGACTATGAGGCAATTGGTCGCTAAATTCAATCTAGGCCCTTGAACCATCTTAAAATTTCTCATTAATTAATATTTTGCTTACCTTGGACTGTGCTTTGACCTCATCGATGCTGAGCAACGGCTTGCCATCACCGTCGGCGAGCGTGATGAGAACGTCAAGGAAGTCCTGGACCCC
>NW_025266618.1:0-1501 GCF_018294505.1 Triticum aestivum
TCATACAATTATAGGTCTTCCATTCTTTATGTTATGACAAATAGATAACTAAATTATAGATCAATTCTCATTATACACATACGACAATTGTAGTGACAAAATCATGTAACTTCATTTATGCAGCCTGGCTCTTTTGGTTCATAAAATGAGGTGAATCATCTCAACAATGCATTTCACGCAATGGCCAGCAATGGAGCATAATTTTGTTGGGCAGTTCATGGCAGCTAGCTAGTGGTGGTGATCAAACCTAAACGAGGATTGAGCTAAATCAGTTTTGAAGCCAGTGTACTTGTTAAATTAGTTGAACTTCCTGACATGCTTGTGGTTTAATTTGTGTTACTCATTACCTCCTGAGTTGTTGGTATTAGTTACAAACACTTGGACTTGTGGTTTTGCGTTATGTCAGCACTAAATGTTGTGTATTACTGCAATTTTCTCACCACTGTTATATAGAAAATGCCCAGTCTAGCAAATTCATTGTCCTTTATTTATCCAGCAAACATTCCTTAAAAAGCACCATCTAGTATGTGTAATAGTTTTGACCGTTAGAGAAGATCCCCTCCCCGGGCGAATGTTATCTTATCCTCATGTGCACCGCCCACCTCCCCAGCTATGATAGCCGCCTCGGGACAACCCCGCTCCGCCCTCTGACCACCTCTTCTCAACTGTATGTCTCCACCCGACAATGTCCGTGACCCATGATGCGCCTGCCATATGCCACAGTCAACCGTAGACTTGGCGGGTCATGTGGCGGTGCTGGTTCATGTTCCTCAGAGGCCTTGTCACCGTTCATTGGGGCCTCCACAATGTCCAACAAACTTCTTTCAGAACCTCTATGTCTCCCCAACTTCTGTGTCGTGTCCTTCTCATGTGCGGCCCATGCATCTCATCCTTTGCCACCACCAGCTCGATAGCAGCCTACACGAGGTTGGGTGGCCCCGACAAGGGGCTAGGAACATCACATGCTTCTCCAGCCACCCCGATGACTCATCCACAACCTCTCTTTAATGCACCGACTTTTGGTGCTCTTGATGCTAGCGAGGTGTTCACCCTTTTGACCGGAAGATAATTATGTCAATACATGGGCGCCAACGGTGGAGAGGAAGAGAGGTAGGAAGAGGCCGTCAGAGGCGAGGAAGAGGAAGAATCTGCTAGAGGTGATGTAAGCATGACAATGATCATCATTGCTAATTGAGCAATATACCGAGAGTCGACTCTTCATTTAGTTACCAATAAGTTTGCCAAACTGTAACATTGTCAAGTAGTAGTACACAAAATTCAAAACCATGTTCCTAAATATTTTATTTAGCGACTCCTATGAGTCCTAGAAAATTATTAATACCATTTCCTTGAAAGAAGCTTTATCACGTTTTTTACAAAGAGAAGGAACCAGAGATTTCACCGAGGATGGTTTTCTGACCTAAAAGAGCAAACATGGTGAAAACTAATCATCATTATTTTTTGGTAAAGAAAACACGAAAATGAGCCATTTTATTTATCA
>NW_025266619.1:0-1501 GCF_018294505.1 Triticum aestivum
TGATGTCTTGTGGGCCACAAATGCGGGCCAGTGATCTCTGATCTTCTCATATCTGCCCTTCAATTCTGGTGTCTCATTATTTTTGACAAACTTATTCAGCTCTTTCTTCCACCTCCTGAATAGTTCTGCCATCCTTTTAAGAGCAAAAGACTTGATTAAGTTCTCTTTAACCGGAGCCGTCATCACGGTCTCCTTCTTGCACCGGCATTGGGTCACCGGAGCCGTCCTCATGTTCTTCTTCTTGCACCGGCATTAGGTCACCGTAGCCAGCTTGTTCACCCTCTCCTTCCAGACCATCGGTTTCGTTGAGAAACAACGAGATGGCATCACTTCCTTCTGCGATTATGTCCCTCAACAACGCTTCTTTTGTTTCTTCGTCTAGGGCGGTGTCCATACTTTCTACAAATATTTACAACATGGCTATTATTATTCAAACATGACAGATGGATATATTAGTGCCAAACGTAGAACTAGCTACCTAATCATAGTAAGCTATCGGGAGGGGGTATATATCGACAACGACGACACTACATCTATGTCCCTCGACGACCCTCGTTCCCGATAAAAAAAAGAGGAAGAAGAAGAAAAAAAAGAGGAGAAGAAAGAATAGAGGAGAAGAACTCCTCTATTCTTTCTTCTCCTCTTTTTTTCTTCTTCCTCTTCTTTTTTTATCCTCTTCTTCCTCTCATGTTCGAGAGGATCGCCGAGGGGTCGGGAGGTTGTCTAGTGTCAAAGGATTCAAAAAAACCATGTCTTCATCATTAGGCGAAAGTAACATGTGCATGATGGTACGAAGCTCTTCAAAGTTGTTCTGGAACGGAGTCCCAGATAGGATAATTCGCTTTTTGGTACAAAGTTCAGAAAGAGCCTTCTGAATATCGCTATTTGGAAGGCCTTTGCTGAATTCGTACCAAAAGGCGGATTATTCTATCCGGGACTCCATTCTAGAATAACTTTGCAGAACTTCGTACCAACATGTCCTAGTTACTTCCGGCTAATGATGAAGGCATGGATTTCTTCAATACTTTGACACTAGGAAACCTCTCTCGACCCCTCGGCGATCCTCGACCCCTCGAACCCTCGAACCCCCAATAAAAATTAAGAAGAAGAAGAAGAAGAAGAAGAAGAAGAAAAAGAGGAGAAGAAGAAAGGAATAGCTAGAGGAGAAGAAGAACTGACAAAGTCTTCTCCTCTATTCCTTCTTCTTCTCCTCTTTTTTTTCTTCTTCTTCCTCTTTTTTACCTTTTCTTTTTTTTCCTCCTCTTCTCTTCTTCTCCTTCTTCGGGTAAGCCCTAGTTTCCCGACCGCTCGACGACACTCTCGACATGCCCTCGTTCCCGATAAAAAAAGAAGAAGAAGAAAAAAGAAGAGAAGAAAGAATAGAGGAGAAGAACTTCCTCTCCTCTATTCTTTATTCTCCTCTTTTTATTCTTCTTCTTCCTCTTCTTTTTTTCCTCTTCTTCCTCTCCTCTTCTTCTCCCTCTTCCCCGCCTCTGTCATG
>NW_025266620.1:0-1501 GCF_018294505.1 Triticum aestivum
CTTGCTCTTCTGCCTCCTAGATCATGTCCGGTCCAAAGAATTGTCTTTCACCAGTTTCTGACCAGTTCAAAGGTGTTCGACATCTTCGTCCATAGAGAACCTCAAAAGGAGCTTTCTTGAGGCTGGATTGATAGCTATTGTTATAAGCAAACTCGGCAAAAGGAAGACATTTCTCCCAATCCATACCGAATGAGATAACGCAAGCTCTAAGCATGTCTTCGAGAATTTGATTGACCCGTTCCACCTGACCACTCGACTGAGGGTGGAAAGCGGTACTGAAGGAAAGACGGGTTCCCATGGCAGTTTGGAAACTCTCCCAGAAATGAGAAGTGAAAAGACTGCCACGGTCTGAACTGATCTCTAGTGGAACACCATGAAGTGATACTATTCGAGAAATATATAAGTCAGCGAGCTGACTAGCAGTGATACTCTCTCGAACAGGTAGGAAGTGAGCCACTTTGGAAAGACGATCAACAACTACGAAGATAGCGTTATTCCCTCTCTTGGTCCTGGGAAAGCCGGTGATGAAGTCCATACCAACTTTGTCCCATTTCCATTCAGGAATAGCTAAAGGCTGAAGGGTGCCAGCAGGTCTTTGATGCTCTGCCTTAACGCGACGACAAACATCACAGTTAGCAATGAACTCAGCGATTTCTCTCTTCATCCTAGTCCACCAGAACCTCTGGCGTAGATCCTGATACATCTTAGTACTACTGGGATGAATCGTGAGAGGAGATTCATGCGCCTCCTTAAGAATCAATTGTCGCAGATGTTGATTCTTGGGAACCACCAAGCGATTCTCAAAGAAAACAACACCTCGATCATCCATAGAGAAACATCCACCAACTCCCTTCTTAATGTTTCTCTTGATCCGAGAAATTCCTGTGTCTTGCTTTTGAGCAGCGACAATCCGATCTTCAAGATCAGGTTTCGCCACCAAGGTAGAAAGGAATCCGTGAGGAGCAATGTGAAGATTAAGCTTACAGAATTCCTCATGGAGAAGTGGTTGGCCTTGCTGCAACATGAGATTGTTGCAATAAGATTTACGGCTTAGAGCATCAACCATGACATTGGCTTTGCCTGGGGTGTAGGTAATCCCTAGATCATAATCTGTGATTAACTCCAACCAACATCGTTGCCTAAGGTTCAGATCCGGTTGGGTGAAGATATACTTGAGACTCTGGTGATCGGTGTAGATCTCGCAACGTTTACCAAGGAGGTAATGTCGCCAGGTCTTGAGTGCATAGACTACGGCTGCAAGCTCTAGATCATGTGTAGGATAATTATCCTCATGTGGATGCAACTGTCGAGATGCATAGGCAATCACATGACGATCCTGCATAAGAATGCAACCTAGTCCCTGTCGTGAGGCGTCGCAGTAGATAATAAAGTCTTTAGTGAAATCCGGTGGCACAAGTATGGGAGCAGAAGTCAGGCGTCTTTTCAGTTCCTGAAAACTGTACTCACACTGTGGGGACCACTCGAACTTTTTATCCTTCTT
>NW_025266621.1:0-1501 GCF_018294505.1 Triticum aestivum
GGTGTAAGACAGTTTTACACAGCGAAAACACTTAGGGTTAACTTGACGAGCCTAGCATGTACAGACATGGCCTCGGAACACGGAGACCGAAAGGTCGAACACGAGTCGTATGGAAGATACGATCTACATGAGAATGTTCACCGACGATGACTAGTCCGTCTCACGTGATGATCGGACACGGCCTAGTCGACTCGGATCGTGTAACACTTAGATGACCAAAGGGATGTCAAATCTGAGTGGGAGTTCATTATAATTTGATTAGATGAACTTAATTATCATGAACTTAGTCTAAATTTTACAATATGTCTTGTAGATCAAATGGCCAACGTAGTCCTCAACTTCAACGCGTTCCTAGAGAAAACCAAGCTGAAAGACGATGGCAGCAACTATACGGACTGGGTCCGGAACCTGAGGATCATCCTCATAGCTGCCAAGAAAGATTATGTCCTACAAGCACCGCTTGGTGACGCACCCGTTCTCCCTGCAGAACAAGATGTTATGAACGCTTGGCAGGCACGTTTCGATGACTACTCCCTGGTTCAGTGCGGCATGCTTTACAGCCTAGAGTCGGGACTCCAAAAGCGTTTTGAGAGACATGGAGCATATGAGATGTTCGAAGAGCTGAAAATGGTTTTCCAAGCTCATGCCCGGGTCGAGAGATATGAAGTCTCCGACAAATTCTTCAGCTGTAAGATGGAGGAAAACAGTTCTGTCAGTGAGCACATACTCACTATGTCTGGGTTACATAACCGCTTGACTCAGCTGGGAGTTAATCTCCCGGATGATGCGGTCATTGACAGAATCCTCCAGTCGCTTCCACCGAGCTACAAGAGCTTTGTGATGAACTTCAATATGCAGGGGATGGAAAAGACCATTCCTGAAGTATTTGCTATGCTGAAATCAGCAGAGGTAGAAGTCAGAAAGGAACATCAAGTGTTAATGGTCAATAAAACCACTAAGTTCAAGAAGGGCAAGGGTAAAAAGAACTTCAAGAAGGACGGCAAGGTAGTTGCCGCGCCCAGCAAGCAAGCTACCGGGAAGAAGCCAAAGAATGGACCCAAGCCCGAGACTGAGTGTTTTTATTGCAAGGAAAGTGGTCACTGGAAGCGGAACTGCCCTAAGTACTTAGCAGACAAGAAGGCCGGCAAAACCAAAGGTATATTTGATATACATGTAATTGATGTGTACCTTACCAGTAATCGTAGTAACTCCTGGGTATTTGATACCGGTGCCGTTGCTCATATTTGTAACACACAACAGGAGCTGCGGAATAAACGGAGACTGGCGAAGGACGAGGTGACGATGCGCGTCGGGAATGGTTCCAAGGTCGATGTGATCGCCGTCGGCACGCTACCTCTACATTTACCTACGGGATTAGTTTTGAACCTCAATAATTGTTATTTTGTGCCAAGTTTGAGCATGAACATTGTATCAGGATCTCGTTTAATTCGAGATGGCTACTCATTTAAATCCGAGAATAATGGTTGTTCTATTTATATGA
>NW_025266622.1:0-1501 GCF_018294505.1 Triticum aestivum
CCAAGCGACCCTACAAAATGCCGCCGCATGAACTCCTTGAGCTTAAGGAGGAAATCGACAAATCTCTTCGCAAAGGATTCATTCGCCCAAGTTGCTCTCCTTGGGGAGCACCTTCTCTCTTTGTCAAGAAGAAGGATGGGACAAACCGGTTAGTTCAAGACTACCATCCTATAAACCAAGCTACCATTCAGAATAAATACCCTCTTCCTCGGATCAATGATCTGTATGATCAACTGGCGGGTTCGTCAGTGTTCTCTAAGCTCGACTTGAGGTTGGGTTACCACCAGATCCGTGTTCGCGAAGAGGATATCCCAAAGACCGCCTTCGTGACTCGCTATGGTTCATACGAGTACACCGTCATGTCTTTCGGTTTAACCAATGCTCCAGCCACCTTCTCTCGTCTGATGAACTATATATTCATGGATTACCTCGACAAGTTCGTCGTGGTTTATCTGGATGATATCCTGGTATTTTCCAAGAACGAAGAAGAACATGCTGAACATCTTCGACTTGTGCTGGAAAAGCTACGAGAGCATCAACTATATGCCAAGTTCTCCAAATGTGAATTCTGGCTACCGGCAGTAACCTATCTTGGGCATGTCATCTCTAAGGATGGTATTGCCGTCAACCCCGAGCGAGTTCAGGCTATTCTTGATTGGACTCCTCCCAAGAACGTTAAGCAAGTCAGAAGTTTTCTCAGTCTCGCCAGCTATTGCCGTCGATTCGTCGAGAACTTCTCCAAGATCGCCAGGCCTCTGACTAACCTGTTGCATAAGGGCGTCAAGTTCCAATGGACAGACAAATGTCAGGAAAGTTTCCAGGCACTCAAAGACAAGTTGACTTCTGCCCCAGTTCTAGCTCCACCTGATACTAAGAAGGACTTCGTCATTTACTGCGACGCTTCCCGTCAAGGATTAGGCTGTGTCCTAATGCAAGACCGCAAAGTGATTGCTTATGCCTCTCGGCAATTGCGCCCTCACGAAGAGAACTACCCAGTTCACGACCTCGAACTTGCTGCTGTCATTCATGCGCTGAAGCAGTGACGACATTACCTTCTCGGTAATCGTTGCGAGATCTTCACTGACCACCAAAGTCTGAAGTATCTGTTTACTCAGCCAGATCTGAACCTCCGTCAGCAGAGATGGATGGAGCTTGTTGCAGACTTTGACTTGGGTATTTCCTATACGCCAGGCAAGGCTAATGTAATGGCTGATGCCTTGAGCCGCAAGTCTTACTGCAACCACCTCCAGGTTCACAAAGTTCAGCCCTCGCTTGTTGAAGAATTCAGGAAGCTGAACCTCCATATTGTTCCTTCGGGTGCACTCGCTCCCCCTCCTAAGGAGTTTGGCAAGGTGAACCTCCACGTTGTTACCCAGGGTTCCCTCAATACCCTAGTTGCTAAACCAGATCTCGTGGATAGCATCAAAAGGCTACAGAAGTATGACTCTGAAGCCCACAAGATTAAGCGCTACCTCGCAGAAGGAAAGCCCTCATTCTTCAC
>NW_025266623.1:0-1501 GCF_018294505.1 Triticum aestivum
TCTCTATAGATCTTGATGCCCAATATGTAAGCAGCTTTATCCAGGTCTTCCTTTGAAAAACTCCTTTCAAACAACCCTTTATGCTTTCCAGAAATTCTACATCATTTCGGATCAACAATATGTCATTCACATATACTTATCAGAAATGTTGTAGCGCTCCCACTCACTTTATTGTAAATACAAGTTTCTAACAAACTTTGTATAAACCCAAAAACTTTGATCACTCCATCAAAGCGTATATTCTGACTCTGAGATGCTTGCTCTAATCCATGGAAGGATCGCTGGAGCTAGCATACCTTTTAGCATCCTTAGGATCGACAAAACCTTTCTGATTGTATCACATACAACCTTTCCTTACGAAAACTGGTAAGGATACTTGTTTTGACATCCATCTGCCAGATTTCATAAATGCAGCTAATGCTAACATGATTCCGACGGACTTAAGCATCGCTACGGATGAGAAAATCTCATCGTAGTCAACTCCTTGAACTTGTGAAAATACTCTTTGTCACAAGTCGAGCTTCATAGACGGTAACCTTACCGTCCACGTCCGTCTTCTTCTTAAAGATCCATTTATCTCAATGGCTTGCCGATCATCGGGCAAGTTCACCAAAGTCCATGCTTTGTTCTGATACATGGATCCTATCTCGGATTTCATGGCTTCTAACCATTTGTCGGAATATGGGCCCACCATCGCTTCTCCATAGCTCGTAGGTTCAGTATTGTCTAACAACATGATATCTAAGACAGGATTACCGTACCACTCAGGAGTAGTACATATCCTTGTCGACCTACGAGGTTTGGTAGTGACTTGATCCGAAGTTTCATGATCACTATCATAAGCTTCCACTTTAATTGCTATAGGTGCCACAGGAACAACTTCCTGTGCCCTGCTACACACTAGTTGAAGTGACGGTTCAATAACCTCATCAAGTCTCCACCATCCTCCCACTCAATTCTTTCGAGAGAAACTTTTCCTCGAGAAAGGACCTGTTTCTAGAAACAATCACCTTGCTTCCGGATCTGAAATAGGAGGTATACCCAACTGTTTTGGGTATTCTATGAAGATGCATTTATTCGCTTTGGGTTCGAGCTTATCAGCCTGAAACCTTTTTTCACATAAGCATCGCAGCCCCAAATTTTTAAGAAACGACAACTTAGGTTTCTCTAAACGGTGTCGTCTCAACGGAATTGCGTGGTGCCCTATTTAAAGTGAATGCGGTTGTCTCTAATGCCTAACCCATAAACGATAGTGGTAATCCGATATGAGACATCATGGTATGCACCATATCCAATAGGGTGCAGTTATGATGTTCGGACACACCATCACACTATGGTGTTCCAGGCGGTATTAATTGTGAAACACTTTCCACAATGTCTTAATTGTGTGCCAAACTCGTAACTCAGATATCTCTATGATCATATCATAGACATTTTATCCTCTTGTCACGATGATCTTCAACTTCACTCTGAAATTACTTGAACCTTTCAATAATTCAGA
>NW_025266624.1:0-1501 GCF_018294505.1 Triticum aestivum
TAGGAACGATGGTATTTTTTCATAATTTTTGGTGATGGAGAAGTATCTGAAAAATTCCCTCTACGCGAATTGCCCTTCGCGCGTCTACGGCTGTGGCCGGCGGCCTCCGGGGGCTAGCATGCCGCCAAATCTTGCGTAGGCGGCCTCTCACAAGTCTGTAAGTGTTGTGGCAGTTGCAAACGCCCGGCACCTGGAGGGGGAAAACGGACGCGTCGGGTCTACACGGAGGGGATCTTGCTGTGGGTCTGGCCCGGATGTCGCTCCAAAGTGTTCCTATGGGTTGACCTAACACAACCGGGTGGGGAGGTCCACTAGTCAAAGCTCGTCCGTGCAAAGTCAAAGGGCTAGATCCCGTGGTCAAACGCTACAGGGTTAGGCGGGACGGGGGCACTGGGGGTAGCAATGCAACCGGAGTGTCGCACCGGGCCCTCATACATGCGGGGTGGTGTGGTGTCATGTCCGAAGAGGCGGGACGCGTCTCCGGGGCGTGGCCCCCCCTCACGGACGGCGATGACACGGTAGTAGACATTCTGCGGTAACGATGCGGCGTCAATATTAATAATACTCGGAGCATGATAAAATCATGAGTTTTTTTGCACGACGTGGGCACATGTGCTATAGGAACGATGGTATTTTTTCATAATTTTTGGTGATGGAGAAGTATCCGAAAAATTCCCTCTACGCGGATTGCCCTTCGCGCGTCTACGGCTGTGGCCGGCGGCCTCCGGGGGCTAGCATGCCGCCAAATCTTGCGTAGGCGGCCTCTCACAAGTCTGGAGGTTTTGTTGCAGTTGCAAACGCCCGGCACGCGTGTCCGGGGTGTGCCCCCCTCACGGACGGCGCCGCCGCCGGCACCTGGAGGGGGGAAACGGACGCGTCGGGTCTACACGGAGGGGATCTTGCTGTGGGTCTGGCCCGGATGTGACTCCAAAGTGTTCCTATGGGCTGACCTAGCACAACCGGGAGGGGAGGTCCACTGGTCAAAGCCCATACGTGCAAAGTCAAAGGGCTAGATCCCGTGGTCAAACGCTAGAGGGTTAGGCGGGACGGAGGCACTCGGGGGGTAGCAATGCCACCGGAGCGTCGCACCGGGCCCTCATACATGCGGGGTGGTGTGGTGGCATGTCCGAAGAGGCGGGACACGTCTCCGGGGCATGGCCCCCCCTCACGGACGGCGATGACACGGTAGTAGATGTTCTGTAGTAACGATGCGGCGTCAATATTAATAATACGCGGAGCGCGATAAAATCATGAGTTTTTTTGCACGACGTGGGCACATGTGCTATAGGAACGATGGTATTTTTTCATAATTTTTGGTGATGGAGAAGTATCCGAAAAATTCCCTCTACGCGGATTGCCCTTCGCGCGTCTACGGCTGTGGCCGACGGCCTCCGGGGGCTAGCATGCCGCCAAATCTTGCGTAGGCGGCCTCTCACAAGTTTGGAAGTGTTGTGGCGGTTGCAAACGCCCGGCACGCGTGTCCGGGGTGTGCCCCCCCCCC
>NW_025266625.1:0-995 GCF_018294505.1 Triticum aestivum
CGACATCATCAATTTCCAACACGTTCTGACATCATTTGTCGTTTTTCAGTCATTTACCGATTTGTTTAGGGAGCTAAATGGCGGTGAATTGAAAATCACTACAAAATGAACTCTGAAAATGTTGGAAACTTGGCATGGTATCATCATTTCGCCCGCATAGCATGTGCAAAAGAGTAGAGCGGGTCACGGTGAAAATTGGACGCACCTCGTGTACAAACTGGACAATCTCTTTCGGAGTATCACGGTTTCAGACGAGAACTCATCTGTTACACGGGCACTTCAATGTTTTTTTAACTTATTTGAACTCCAGCCTATTTTTGCATTCAGTATGCATCATTCAAAGCGACGTCATCAATTTCCAACACGTTCTGACATCATTTGCTGTTTTTCAGTCATTTACCGATTTGTTTAGGGAGCTAAATGAAGGTGAAATTGAAAATCACTAGAAAATGAACTCTGAAAATGTTGGAACTTGGCATGGTATCATCATTTTTCCCACATAGCATGTGCAAAAGAGTAGAGAGGGTCACGGCGAAAAGTGGACGCACCTCGTGTACAAACTGGACAATCTCTTTCGGACTATCAGGGTTTCGGACGAGAACTCATCTGTTACACGGACACTTCAATGTTTTTTAAACTTATTTGAACTCCGGCCTATTTTTGCGTTCAGTATTCATCATTCAAAGCAACGTCATCAATTTCCAACACGTTCTGACATCATTTGTTGTTTTCAGTCATTTACCGATTTGTTTAGGGAGCTAAATGACGGTGAAATTGAAAATCACTACAAAATGAACTCTGAAAATGTTGGAACTTGGCATGGTATCATCATTTCGCCCGCATAGCATGTGCAAAAGAGTAGAGAGGGTCACGGCGAAAACTGGACGCACCTCGTGTACAAACTGGACAATCTCTTTCGGAGTATCAGGGTTTCGGATGAGAACTCATCTGTTACACGGGCACTTCAATGTTTTTTAAACTTATTTGAACTCCAG
>NW_025266625.1:1005-1501 GCF_018294505.1 Triticum aestivum
ACCGATTTGTTTAGGGAGCTAAATGACGGTGAATTGAAAATCACTACAAAATGAACTCTGAAAATGTTGGAAACTTGGCATGGTATCATCATTTCGCCCGCATAGCATGTGCAAAAGAGTAGAGCGGGTCACGGTGAAAATTGGACGCACCTCGTGTACAAACTGGACAATCTCTTTCGGAGTATCACGGTTTCGGACGAGAACTCATCTGTTACACGGGCACTTCAATGTTTTTTTAACTTATTTGAACTCCAGCCTATTTTTGCATTCAGTATGCATCATTCAAAGCGACGTCATCAATTTCCAACACGTTCTGACATCATTTGCTGTTTTTCAGTCATTTACCGGTTTGTTTAGGGAGCTAAATGAAGGTGAAATTGAAAATCACTACAAAATGAACTCTGAAAATTTTGGAACTTGGCATGGTATCATCATTTTTCCCACATAGCATGTGCAAAAGAGTAGAGAGGGTCACGGCGAAAACTGGACGCACCTC
>NW_025266626.1:0-1501 GCF_018294505.1 Triticum aestivum
GTCAACTACAATGTTGAACAGAATAGGTGACATCGGATCTCCTTGTCTCAGGCCTTTATGTGTTTGAAAATAGTGACCCATGTCATCATTTACTCTAATTCCAACACTCCTTTTTTGCGTGAAAGACTCTACCTGTTATCTCCAGGCTTGATCAAAACCTTTCATACGCAAGGCCTATTGAAGAAATGGCCATTTAACTTTGTCGTACGCCTTTTCTAAATCCACTTTGAAAACAACCCCGTCTAGTTTTTTCGTATGAATTTCATCCGCCTTTCTGCGCACCTCTGCTAAGTTGTGCATTCAGACCTGATCAGTTGTACAGAAGGCGAAACCGATGTACCCCTAAGACTGATTTACACCAGGCCTAGGAGGTGGAGCTCAAAGGAAGGGCGCAAATCGATTTCAGCTTTCTAGCAGTAGTATCTCGAAGCTCACCAAGAAACTAACTTAAGAACTGCATGTTTATAACTGAAATGCAGAGAGGAGCCGATGGAAAAACAGAAGCTACAAAAGTGAGCAAGCAGAAGAGGGCACCGATCCGATCGGCCGGCGGCGCCATCTTTGGGGGCGCTGCCGCGGCTGAGTGTTGGTTCTACCTCTACGCAGCAGAACTCAGCGTCGTCGGAGGGGCGGCGGAGTGCCTCGCCGCCGACGAGACGCGGAGGGACGACCCACCCCACGTCGGCAGCTCTGACGGACGAGGCGGCTAGCGATATCTTCCGGGCGGGAGGAACATGGCCCAATGCAACCCACCCTTTCCGCACCACGCCTGGCCCAAGAGCAGGGCCCAAAAACCTTACCTTTTCCCCCGTATTGGAACTACATCTAGTCCATTTGCATGTCAGACTTTTTTTCTTCTGTTTTTTTCTTTTGCATGCAAGAGATACAAGTAGAGTTCATAGGCGTGGGACCCTGGCATCAAGCTCCTGTTGGTCTCCGCCACCGCCAGGTAATATATTCTTGGATCGTCTGATGCAGCTATCTTCTCCGAGCGAGGCGGGTCTAGTGCGGGGGGTTGTGGCGGCACTGGACTGGACCAGGACAGATGGTACATTGCCGTATGCAATGATTCCATCCTTGGAGCCCTGGTACCTGAGCTGGTGGAAGCCGTGACACTCCATGGAGCTGTTTATCTCGTGCATGAGGAGAAGTTCAATGCGGTAATCTTTGCCTACTCTACTTGTCTCTCTTAGGTGCAACACATCACCTCCTTTGTTTGTGGTCGCTTGCTCATAGTATTAGTGATAGGAAGGCAAGAATCTAGTTCTAGGAAAAATAGCAAAAGCTTATGCTCATGGACCAAAGTGCGGTCTCGATAAGGAGGAGCAGACTTTTAGTTTATGTGTGATCAATTACTGACCTCAAGTTCTGTGGGAGGTTTGATGGGAGGATTCATGGGAGGGATTGGAGGCATGGGTGGCCAGTGTTAGATGATAACGAGATAAAACGAGACACGAGAGACATGGATTTTTACGTGAAAACCCTTGCGGGAGAAAACTAC
>NW_025266627.1:0-1501 GCF_018294505.1 Triticum aestivum
AATGGTATATGTTTGTCGTACTAGATGTAATTCTTTTTCTCCACGTACATGGTCAAACTTTGTGATGTTTGACTTTTCAATAAATCTATGTGCTATGGACGGAGGTGAGTGCCTCAGTCGAGACAGATCAAGTGCGTGTGAAGGAGAATGAGTAAATGTGCAAAAAGAGTATGTGTGTGAAAGAGAAAGTGACAACAAACGATAAATTAGAGAGAGAGTGTGTGTTTTTTTGTTTCTTATGCGAACATATCACGCATGCATCTCCGAGAAAAGCGAGGCGAGGAGATACACGAAGATAGCTAGTGTGTGATTGTTTGCAACGGAGAGAGACACCCCTGTAGCACATGTCCAATAGAGGTCTGGCCAACAAGGAAAAAAGGTCGAGAGGGACACATGGATGGCATGGACGCATGGGGAGGGAGAGAGGGTGTGTTTGTGATAGAGAGATCCCCTCGAGATCGTGAGGGGACTATATGGGTGGGAGATCGAGGGAGTGCGTGCTCGATAGAAAGATGCCCCGAGAGAAATCGAGATAGACCATGCACATGTTTGTGATGGAGACTAAGATTAGCTAGTCATATACATATAGGGGGGACTGCGTGTGCCTACAATTGAGTGAGATACCATCATACTTGGCTATCTGGGCATGAGATTGTGTGTGTGTGTGTGTGCGTGTGATATGGAGAGAGAACGATGGAGAGAGATAGAGTTTTAGATGGGCCTATCGAGTGCGAGTGAGATATGCATGTGTATGTGTGACCCAGGTGGATGGAGAGTTTGAGAGAGGGGAGGACGAGCTCCGAGACGACATAGTGGTGCGTGAGAGAGTTACGGACAAAGAGCCAAGGAATTTGTGTGTGTACAATGAGTGCACCCAAGATATCTAGCTTGGACTAGCTAGAGTATCATACATAGTGTGCGAGAGAGACCTATAGATGGTGTATATATGAATGCGAACTAGAAAGACCCCCCACACACACACAGAGAGAGAGAAATAGATAGATAGATAGATAGATAGATAGAGAGAGAGAGAAAGAGAGGGAGAGGGACCAAGAAGGTTTTTGTGTCGGATGCGTGCGACAGAATTGAAGATTGTCGGCGAGAGAGTGAGAGAGAGAGAGAACAGGAGTCCGGGAGAGGGGGAGTTTGCTTTTTATGAATCAAAGACTGATATAAACCATATTTCGATATAAACTTGCATTCAAATACTTAAATTGGAGAACATGTTGTCTGCAATCCACACATGAACGGATATATGCGTATATCAAACAAGTTCATTAATTTGACTTTCAACATGTTCATGGAGTACTATAATACTGTACAACATGCTACTCGATTGAGGTGTTCAATTTTGGATTTAGTTCACTATTTTGACCTACTGAACGAGCTAGTTCATTGAATCGAGATATTTCATTTTGGGTTTGATTCACGTTTTTGAGTGGGTCAACTATTTGTCATATAGTAAATCGCTAGCAACGAGCATGTAAAAACACATTACTCC
>NW_025266628.1:0-1501 GCF_018294505.1 Triticum aestivum
GAAATCGGCCGGTTTTTGAAAACACCGTAAAAAATTCAAAAAAAATCAAAAAATTGGGAGACCTCCGCGTCACATCATCAAATGTGGCCTACCAACTAGCGAAAATACTAAACTTGCAATAAGGATGTTTTCTTGAAAGAGTGTTCTCAAAAACGACCTACCATGAACGAAGATTCATGGCTTTCAAGCCAAACTAGCTATGATATGGCCGCATCCGATGAATAGTTTCTGATAATATGCCCAAATTTGGTGCATGCCTTCGTCTTGTGATGGTAAACAATGTTGCCAAAGCGAGGTTCCAACTTGTTTAACAAGAAAAACCGTTTTTCATTTTTTGAATGCTAAAGACATGCGTTTTTCGTGAAGCGGCTACAAGGAGGGTCACCCCTAACGGCGGCATTCCATGTCTATCTCAAAGTAGACCCTATTTTACGGATGGTCGCCAAAAAGCATGCATTTCTGACCCTCGTAGCTACAACCAGCAATTCAGACCACCTTCAGCCGATTCAGCTGGAACCGGCTGGAATTTGAACTGCGGGTCCTCCATAGCTTGCCCGTTATTTTTGCCAAAAATGCTTTTTAGCTTCACAGGTAGGCATTTCATCACAGCATCGACAACAGATTGGCACGGATCAAACCCTAGCCACGGACGGCCGCCGCGACGAAATCGGCCGGTTTTTGAAAACACCGTAAAAAATTCAAAAAAATCAAAAAAATGGGAGACCTCCGCGTCACATCATCAAATGTGGCCTACCAACTAGCAAAAATACTAAACTTGCAATACGGATGTTTTCTTGAAAAAGTGTTCTCAAAAACGACCTACCATGAACGAAGATTCATGGCTTTCAAGCCAAACTAGCAATGATATGGCCGCATTCGATGAATAGTTTCTGATAATATGCCCAAATTTGGTGCATGCCTCTGTCTTGTGATGGCAAACAATGTTGCCAAAGCGAGGTTTCAACTTGTTTAACAAGAAAACCGTTTTTCATTTTTTTAATGCTAAAGACATGCGTTTTTCGTGAAGCGGCTACAAGGAGGGTCACCCCTAACGGCGGCATTCCATGTCTATCTCAAAGTAGACCCTATTTTACGGATGGTCGCCAAAAAGCATGCATTTCTGACCCTCGTAGCTACAACCAGCAATTCAGACCACCTTCAGCCGATTCAGCTGGAACCGGCTGGAATTTGAACTGCGGGTCCTCCATAGCTTGCCCGTTATTTTTGCCAAAAATGCTTTTTAGCTTCACAGGTAGGCATTTCATCACAGCATCGACAACAGATTGGCACGGATCAAACCCTAGCCACGGACGGCCGCCGCGACGAAATCGGCCGGTTTTTGAAAACACCGTAAAAAATTCAAAAAAATCAAAAAAATGGGAGACCTCCGCGTCACATCATCAAATGTGGCCTACCAACTAGCAAAAATACTAAACTTGCAATACGGATGTTTTCTTGAAAAAGTGTTCTCAAAAACGACCTACCATGAACGAAGATTCAT
>NW_025266629.1:0-1501 GCF_018294505.1 Triticum aestivum
CCGCCTGAAGACTGCCTTCATCACACCCTTTGGAGCTTTCTGCTACCTGACAATGACATTCGGCTTGAGAAACGCCGGTGCCACTTTTCAGCGTTGCATGCAGAAATGTCTCTTGAAACAACTCGGCAGAAATGCCCACGTCTACGTAGACGACATTGTGGTGAAGACAGAGAAGCGCGGTACCTTGCTGGAAGACCTGAAGGAAACATTTGCCAACTTGCGCCGATTCCAGATCAAGCTCAACCCCGAGAAGTGCGTGTTCGGAGTGCCAGCCGGCCAGCTGCTAGGCTTCCTGGTCTCCGAACGCGGCATTGAGTGCAACCCTGTCAAGATCAAAGCCATCGAGAGGATGGAGATTCCCACCAAGCTGCGAGATGTGCAGAAGTTCACTGGCTGCTTAGCCTCCCTGAACCGTTTTATCAGCCGACTAGGAGAGAAGGCCCTCCCCCTGTACCGACTCATGAAGAAGTCCACTCACTTTGAGTGCAATGATCAAGCCGACCAAGCCTTCCATGAGTTGAAGAAAATGTTGACCACTCCGCCTGTCTTGGCTGCGCCGACTGAGAAGGAGCCCATGCTCCTCTACATTGCCGCGACAAGCCGAGTCGTCAGCACTGTTGTTGTGGTCCAGCGCCCGGAGGAAGGCCGAGCCCAGCTGGTCCAGAGGCCGGTCTACTATCTCAGCAAAGTACTGTCCAGCTCAAAGCAAAACTACCCACACTACCAGAAGATGTGCTATGGGGTGTACTTCGCTGCCAAGAAATTGAAGCCCTACTTCCAAGAGCACCCCATCACGGTCGTGTGCACTGCCCCGCTCGCCGAGATCATAGGCAGCCGGGATGCATCCGGCCGGGTGGCCAAATGGGCCATTGCCTTGGCGCCCTACACGATCTTCTACCAACCCCGCACCGCCATCAAGTCGCAAGCATTGGCCGACTTCCTCGTCGACTGGGCCGAGACCCAGTACTTACCGCCGGCTCCCGACTCTACCCATTGGCGGATGCACTTTGACGGGTCCAAGATGCGCACCGGCTTGGGAGCCGGCATCGTCCTCACCTCTCCCAAAGGCGACAAGCTCAAGTACACGCTGCAGATCCACTTCGCCGCCTCCAACAACGTGGCCGAGTACGAGGCGCTCGTACATGGGCTCCGGCTAGCCAAAGAACTCGGCATACGCCGGATCCTGTGCTACGGCGACTCAGACTTGGTGGTCCAGCAATCATCTGGCGACTGGGACGCCAAGGACGCAAACATGGCAAGCTACCATTTCCTCGTCCAGCAGATGAGCGGATACTTCGAAGGGTGCGAGTTCCTTCACGTGCCAAGGGCCGACAACGACCAAGCAGATGCCCTAGCATGGATCGGCTCCACCCGACAAGCCATACCGACTGGCGTCTCCCTCCAGCGCCTCCTCAAGCCATCCATCAAGCCGTCTCCAGAGTCGGATTCCATCTTCGTACCGCCTGCGCCAGAAACAGCCGGATCCGGCTCAAGAAATCCC
>NW_025266630.1:0-1501 GCF_018294505.1 Triticum aestivum
TACTCACCGTTTTGGGGTCCCAAAGCGATTTCCATAGTTGTCGAACTCCAAGGTGCGCTTACGTGTCGGTCATCAACAATCACAGTTTGGGCCGATTCTGGCCCGTTTCTTGGACTACTACTCTATTTTGGGGTCTCAGAGTCATTTCCATGATTGATGAACCCCAGGGTGCGTTTACGTGTCGGTCATCAACACTCACATATTTGGCCGAATCGTGTCCGTTTCGTGCACTATTACTCAATGTTTTGGAGACCCAGAGGGATTTCCACGATTGATGAACCCCGGGGTGCATTTATGTGTCTGTCGTCAACACTCACAGTTTTGGCCAATTCTGACATGTTTCGTGGACTATTACTCACGGTTTTGGGGTCCCGAAGTGATTTCCATAGTTGTTGAACTCCAAGGTGTGCTTACGTGTTGGTCATGAACACTCGCAGTTTTGGCCGATTCTGGCCCGTTTCATGGACTATTACTCACCGTTTTGGGGTCCCAAAGCGATTTCCATGGTTGTCGAATTCCAAGGTGCGCTTACGTGTCGGTCATCAACAATCACAGTTTGGGCAGATTCTGGCCCGTTTCTTGGACTATTACTCTATTTTGGGGTCTTGGAGTCATTTCGATGATTGACGAACCCTTGGTGCGTTTACGTGTCGGTGATCAACACTCACATATTCGGCCGATTCTAGTCCGTTTTGTGCACTATCACTCAGCGTTTTGGGGACCTAGAGCAATTTCCACGATCAATGAACCCCGGGGTTCGTTTATGTGTCCGTCGTCAACACTGAGAGTTTTGGCAACTTTTGACGGGTTTCATGGACTATTACTCACCATTTTGGGGTCCCGAAGCGATTTCCATAGTTGTTGAACCCCAAGGTGTCCTTACGTGTTGGTCATCAACACTCGCAGTTTTGGCCGATTCTGGCCCGTTTCATGGACTATTACTCACCGTTTTGGGGTCCCAAAGCGATTTCCATAGTTGTCGAACTCCAAGGTGCGCTTACGTGTCGGTCATCAACAATCACAGTTTGGGCCGATTCTGGCCCGTTTCTTGGACTACTACTCTATTTTGGGGTCTCAGAGTTATTTCCATGATTGACGAACCCCAGGGTGTGTTTACGTGTCGGTCATCAACACTCACATATTTGGCCGAATCGTGTCCGTTTCGTGCACTATTACTCAATGTTTTGGAGACCCAGAGGGATTTCCACGATTGATGAACCCCGGGGTGCATTTATGTGTTTGTCGTCAACACTCACAGTTTTGGCCAATTCTGACATGTTTCGTGGACTATTACTCACGGTTTTGGGGTCCCGAAGTGATTTCCATAGTTGTTGAACTCCAAGGTGTGCTTACGTGTTGGTCATCAACACTCGCAGTTTTGGCCGATTCTGGCCCGTTTCATGGACTATTACTCACCGTTTTGGGGTCCCAAAGCGATTTCCATGGTTGTCGAACTCAAAGGTGCGCTTACGTGTCGGTCATCAACAATCACAGTTTGGGC
>NW_025266631.1:0-1501 GCF_018294505.1 Triticum aestivum
TGGTCAAACGCTACAGGGTTAGGCGCGACGAGGGCCCTCGGGGGGTAGCAATGCCACTGGAGCATCCCACCGGGCCCTCATACATATCGTACGGCGTGGTGGCATGTCCGATGAGGCGGCACGCGTCTCCGGGGTGTGGCCCCCCTCACGGACGGCGATGACACAGTAGTAGACGTTCTGCGGTAACGATGCGGTGTGAATATTATTAAATACTCGGAGCGCGATAAAATTATGAGTTTTTTACACGACATGGGCACATGTGCTATAGGACTGATGGTAATTTTTCATAGTTTTTTGTGGTGGAGAAGTATCTGAACACTTCCCTCTCCGCGGATTGCTCTTCGCGTGTCTACGACTGTGGCCGCGGACTCCGGGGGCTAGCACATGCCGCCAAATCCTCTCACAAGTCTGGAAGTGTTGTGGCGGTTGCAAACGCCCGGCATGCGTCTCCGGGGTGTGCCCCCCTCACGGACGGCGCAGCCGCCGGCACCTGGAGGGGGAAACGGATGGGGTCTTACTGTGGCTTTGGCCCAATTGTTGCTCCAAAGTGTTCCTATGGGCTGACCTAACACAACCGGGTGGAGAGTTCCACTGGTCAAAGCCCGTCCGTGCAAAGTCAAAGGGCTAGATCCCGTGGTCAAACGCTACAGGGTTAGGCGAGACGAGTGCCCTCGGGGGGTAGCAATGCCACTGGAGCATCCCACCGGGCCCTCATACATATCGTATGGTGTGGTGGCATGTCCGATGAGGCGGCACGCGTCTCCGGGGTGTGGCCCCCCTCACGGACGGCGATGACACAGTAGTAGACGTTCTGCGGTAAAGATGCGGTGTGAATATTATTAAATACTCGGAGCGCGATAAAATTATGAGTTTTTTACACGACATGGGCACATGTGCTATAGGACTGATGGTAATTTTTCATAGTTTTTTGTGGTGGAGAAGTATCTGAACACTTCCCTCTCCGCGGATTGCTCTTCGCGCGTCTACGACTGTGGCCGCGGACTCCGGGGGCTAGCACATGCCGCCAAATCCTTTCAGAAGTCTGGAAGTGTTGTGGCGGTTGCAAACGCCCGGCACGCGTCTCCGGGGTGTGCCCCCCTCACGGACGGCGCCGCCGCCGGCACCTGGAGGGGGAAACGGACGCGTCGGGTCTACACGGATGGGGTCTTGCTGTGGCTTTGGCCCAGATGTTGCTCCAAAGTGTTCCTATGGGCTGACCTAACACAACCGGGTGGAGAGTTCCACTGGTCAAAGCCCGTCCGTGCAAAGTCAAAGGGCTAGATCCCGTGGTCAAACGCTACAGGGTTAGGCGGGACGAGGGCCCTCGGGGGGTAGCAATGCCACTGGAGCATCCCACCGGGCCCTCATACATATCGTACGGTGTGGTGGCATGTCCGATGAGGCGGCACGCGTCTCCGGGGTGTGGCCCCCCTCACGGACGGCGATGACACAGTAGTAGACGTTCTGCGGTAACGATGCGGTGTGAATATTGTTAAATACT
>NW_025266632.1:0-1501 GCF_018294505.1 Triticum aestivum
AGAGAGAGAGAGAGAGAGAAGCCCAGCTTACCTGGCCTCACCCGTGCAGTCCACCAGAACTGGCCCAGCTGGCCAGCCCATCTGGCCGGCCCAGCCCACCTCCTCCCCCTTGTCTTCTTCCTCCTCTGCCAGGAGGACGAACAGAGGCGTGGCGCGCGCCCGAGAGGCCTCGGCCACCTCCTGCTTCCCCCCTGGCCACCTCCTGCCTGGTTGCCTCCCTCCTCGACGCCCGGAGACGCCACGCCACCCCCTCGGACCCCTCTCACTCTTCCTCGAGGCCCCGCTCCTCTGCTCTTTCTCTCTCGCCCGAACCCGAACGCAGCCGTCGCCGCCGACGAGAACCACCGCGGCCACCGCCTTTCCCTCGCCTCTCCGACGCGCCCCCGAGCTCCGCCGTGACGTTCCCGTCCCTACCACGGAACCACAAGACGCCGGACGCCCTGGAGCGCCGTCACCGACGCCATCTTCTTCCTCTGCACCGACGGCCGTCGTCGCTTCATTCGCCGGCCACAGAGCGTCCCCGGCCTCGCCCTCGCGCTCGTTGGACTCGCGGTGAGCCACTGAACCGTTCCCCTCTTCTTCCCATGCCGTTGGGCCGCTCTAGCCATTGCTTCCGCCGGACCCGAGAGCTCGCCGCCGCCGTGCCTCGTCACCACCGTGGTTGGAGCCATTGCAGCTCGAAGCCGAGCACACCACCGCACTCAACACGTCTCCAGGAGCCCGTAGCCGCCACTAGCTTCCCCTCCCGTGCCCCCGAACGCCAACCCCGACCTCGCCCGAGCTCCGGCCGCCGCCTCGCTCGTCGCCGTTGCTGATTCCGGCCACCCCCGCACCTTCCGTTGGTCCCCCTAGATGCGCACGGGCGCGGGCTACCTCCTGGTGCCCTTGGCGCATCGATCCGATGCCCCTAGCGCAAGTCCGGCGTGCCCCGCCATGTCCTGTGGTCGCCGCCGGCTGGTCTCCGGTGACGCCAAATGAAATAAATTATATATGAAAAATTATCAGAAAAATTCAAGGAATCCATCTGTACCATTTTCATGCATGTTAGAACAACTTATAGCTGCTGTTTAGCACAAATCAATTAAAGGGCATTTAAATAATCACATATGGAGTTTGAATTTGAATCTTGTATTCAAACCAACTTCATTTAACTTGTTGCTAGATGCATTAGCCCAAAACACATTCATTTTGCTATGTCATGATCATGCATCATATTGTGCATTGCATTGATTGTGTTTCCTTCTGTGTTGCCGGTATTTGTCCCCTCTCGATAGACGTGATACCGAGGATGTGATCGTTGACACTGATGAAGACTCAATGTTATCTTCAGAAGTGCCAGGCAAGCAAAACCCCCTTGTTCATTCCGATACAATCCTACTCTCTCGCTCCTGCTCTCTTTTAATGCATTAGGACAACACCGATTCATCTGTTACTTGCTGCGGTAGCTGAACCCCTTCATCCTCTGCATGACCTGTCATTGCCACAGTAAATAGATGAAACC
>NW_025266633.1:0-1501 GCF_018294505.1 Triticum aestivum
TGGCATTAGCTAATGTTTTATACTCTGCCTCAGTACTGGACCTATAAACAGTAGCTTGTTTCTTTGCATACCATGAAATTAAAGTAGGTCCATAAAAGATAGCAAATCCCCCTGTTGAGCGTCTATCATCCACACAACCAGCCCAATCCGAAGAGAGCAGGATTTATTTATAGCTAGACCAATGTTTGCTGTATTCTTTACATACCTCAAGATGCGCTTTGCAGCTGTCCAATGGGCTGTAGTGGGTGCATGCAAAAACTGGCAAACTTTATTGACTGCAAAGGAAATGTCAGGTCTAGTAAGAGTCAAGTACTGTAATGCTCCAACTATACTCTGCTATCTTCCTGATCCAAAGGTACTCCTTCTGTCAAGGATAGCTGTTTTGAGCTGGACAAGGGAGTTGGAGAAGGTTTACAATTTGGCATACCAACTCTGCCTAACAGATCAGTCACATACTTTCCTTGTGATAAGTGAATGCCATGTTCAGTTTTCTTGACTTCTATGCCTAAGAAGTAATGCAAATCTCCTAGATCTTTCAAAGCAAAATCTGCCCTAAGATCTTTTAACAGTGCTGTTACTGCTTCACTAGATGAACTAGTCACAATAATATCATCAACGTAAATGAGAACAAAAATGATGGTCTGAAACTTGTTGTAAATGAATAGAAGTGTCAGACTTGGATGGAAGAAACCTAAGCTTTTGTAGTTTCATACTCAGCCGAGAGTACCATGCTCGAGGTGCTTGCTTGAGCCCATACAAAGCCTTGTCAAGTTTGGAGACATGAAAAGGCACATTTTTGTCCTCAAACCCAGGAGGTTGTTTCATGTAGACCTTCTCTTCCATAACACCATGAAGAAACATGTTATGTACGTCTAGCTGTCTTAGACTCCACCCCCTGGAAACAGCAACAGAGAGCACAAGACGAATAGATGCAGCTTTGACAACAGGACTAAAAGGATCTTCCTAGTCAATACCATAGCGTTGTTTAAATCCTTTTGCTACCAAACGTGCTTTGAACCGATCAATTTTACCATCTGACTTTCTCTTAATTCTATAGACCCATTTGCAATCAATTAAATTGATACCTTCACGACGAGGAACTAAGTGCCACGTCTTATTGCGTTGCAAAGCACAAAATTCATCCTCCATTGCTTGTTTCTAGCGAGTATCACCAAGAGCTTCATCCAGAGTCTTGGGTTCACTAGATTCACATGTCAAACAAGTCAATCCATATTTTGCAATATTTTTGTAATTAATTCTGGAGGTAACCCCTTGTTGAAGCCTTGTTCGTGGTGGTGTAGGAGCGGCCACAGGAGAGGCAACCGCAGGAGATCCAGGCGACTGCAGCAGCGAATCCTCTGAAGCGGGGGATCCCAAAGCAGATTTGAGAGCAGCGGCGCGCGATCCAACCGCATTGGGGGAACCGGGTGCCAGTCGGGCCTCGAGAACAGGCCAGTCGGCTGGTGCAGGCCCGCGCCAATGAGGCGCGGTGGGTGCAGTA
>NW_025266634.1:0-1501 GCF_018294505.1 Triticum aestivum
ACAGGTTTGCCATCTTGTAATAACACACCTCCTAATCCAATTCCACTAGCATCACATTCAAGCTCAAAAGTCTTATTAAAATCAGGAAGTTGGAGTAAAGGAGCATGTGTCAACTTATCTTTCAATACCGTGAAGGCTTCTTCCTGTGCGGTACCCCAAAGAAAAGGCACATCTTTCTTTGTAAGCTCATTGAGAGGTGCAGCAATGGTGCTGAAATCTCTCACAAAACGCCTATAGAATCCAGCGAGGCCAAGAAAACTCCTCACTTGTGTGACCGTTTTGGGTTGCGGCCAACTCTCAATAGCTTCAATCTTGGCTTTATCAACTTCAATTCCCTGTGGAGTAACAACATAGCCAAGAAAAGATACTCGGTCGGTGCAAAAGGTGCACTTCCCAAGGTTACCAAACAAATGTGCATCACGTAGAGCAATAAAAACAACACGTAAATGTTCCAAATGTTCTTCCAAAGATCTGCTATAAATCAATATGTCATCAAAGTAAACTACCACAAATCGTCCAATGAAAGCACGTAAAACTTCGTTCATTAATCTCATGAAAGTACTAGGTGCATTAGTTAACCCAAAAGGCATGACTAACCACTCATATAATCCAAACTTAGTTTTGAATGCTGTTTTCCATTCACCTCCCAATTTCATACGAATTTGATGGTATCCACTACGTAAATCAACTTTGGAAAATATTGTAGAGCCACTCAATTCATCAAGCATATCATCTAGCCTAGGAATAGGATGACGATAACGAATAGTAATATTATTAATGCCTCTACAATCAACACACATACGTGATGTACCATCCTTTTTCGGCACTAGAATAATAGGAACAGCACAAGGACTAAGGGATTCACGTATATAACCTTTGTCGAGAAGCTCTTGTACTTGACGCATAATCTCCTTCGTCTCCTCTGGATTGGTACGGTATGGTGCACGGTTTGGCAGTGAAGCACCGGGAATTAAGTCAATCTGATGCTCAATCCCTCGAATAGGCGGTAATCCCGGTGGCACGTCTTGTGGAAAGACGTCTGCGAACTCCTGCAAAATGTTAGTGACAGCAGGAGGCAAAGAGGAAGGCACGTCCTCGAATGAAAATAATGCCTCTTTGCACACAAAAGCATAGCAAACAGATTTGCTAAAATCTAGCTCATCAATATCAGATTTGGTGGCAAATAAACATGCACTTTTCAATTTAATTTCAGAAGCAACACTAGATGGTTTATTATTAGGCTTCATTTGTTGCTCAAATTCTTTTGCCACAATCTGATTTTCACTCTTATTCGTCTCCTGTTTTGCTTTATTAGCTCTATTAATATCATCTTTCAAAATGGAATCAGGAGTCATAGGAAGCAAAGTAATATTTTTATCCTTATGAACAAGAGTATAGTGATTGTTTCTACCATGGTGTACAGAATTTTTATCAAATTGCCATGGTCTACCAAGTAATAAGGAACATGCTTGCATAGGTACCACATCACAATCAACATAAT
>NW_025266635.1:0-1501 GCF_018294505.1 Triticum aestivum
TTTTTTTGCTGTTTTCTACAAGTCATATTGCACTAATGTATATATGTAACTAGATGTAAAAGCATTTAGTGACGACTTTGATTTTTTTAGAACAATACCATTTGGTGCCGACTTAGATTTTTTTTGAAACATTGCCATTTTCCTATATTATTTTAAAATTCTTTTCTGTTGAAAGTCTTTTTTTCCTTTATATTTGTGTGTTTCTTACTGACGGGCTTTATTTGCTGTTGGGATGAGCTTTCTTGCATCATTCTATAGGACGACAAGAGACTTATCAATATCCCCTAAAAACCCTAGACATTGTTTTTAAAATAAGACATATCGAGAGAACGAAAATGAAGGTCCCTGCAGATTGTAAATAAAAAAAAGAAAAATTCATAACGTTTAAATTCAATTGAACTTTTGACATTTAAATGGTACATTACAGTATGTATGCACTGAACGCCCTCGGAAAAGGAAAATTGCCAACATTTAAATTCCGAAAAAGGTCAATATAAACTACTCTAAACAAATTCTCGCTTTCGAAAGTACTAATGATATTTTGCACTGGTTTCCATTGTTCTAAAATACATGACGTAAATTGTCGATCAAAGGATCATCAGAAAAAAATGTACCATGTATTTTGAAATGGATGGAGCATGTTAACATCGCTAGCTGGCCTTAATTGACTATCAATTGGCTACTGAAAAGGCAATGTTGCCCCAGATGCACATTTATACGGTTACATTTGCACACATATTATTTGTACAACTGTGGTCTATAATAATTTTTTTCAAACATACAATAAATATTTTTTTTTTGCGGGGGATACAATAAATATTTGTACAACTCTACATGGATATAGGTGCAGGTGGTGATTTGTGGCCCGAGGTCGACACCAACGACGATGATGGAGAGGACTGGTTTGAGGATTCACAACAGGATGAACATGCAGGCATCATTCGAGCGAGCATTGTGAGGTGAGGGACACGATGGGCCCGATGCAATGGCCGCCACCGGTATACGTGGCGCAGGTGTTCTCATCCGTAACCGGACAGTGGGAGGAGAAGACATTTGCCCGAAAAGGAGACGCCGCGGGGACCATGGCAGACATGTGGCCGGATTACTCATGAATGAATTTGGGTTGGTCACCCGCCACGGATTGGTCACCTTGTGTGCAAAGTAATTCGAGGCCTCTGCCGAAGATACACCGTTTATTGGCGGCAATTTCTTTACATCCGCTGGGGAATTGTTTTCCCACATCTTGCACCACTTGTACTTAAGCTTTCCGACCGCCTCGCTTCATCAAATGTCTTTTCAATTGGGCAGTCATAGTTTGATAGTGGCGGGGGCGGTGGTGGTCGCTAGAGGGCATCCAGACAACGCTTCATTTTTACCGGATCTACTTTCTCCATTGGAGGTGGACGTTTCCGTGCAAAATGGGCCTTCACTTCGGAAGCCACGATGTCCTTGTTTTCCTGCCCAGTCATCTCATATGGTAACTTGGCAGGAGCCTTGAGGC
>NW_025266636.1:0-1501 GCF_018294505.1 Triticum aestivum
TTTTTTTTGTTTTTCTTTTCCAGCAGCTTTTGCATTTTCTTTTTGCCACAATTGACTTTGCAAAATTATGCCACTGGCCAAAACAATCTCAAAGAATTATTAGGCACTGCCAAAAAAAGATTGTGAGGCTTTAGAAATAGTTTGCCATTTTCATAAATTAAAAAGGCATTTAATTTATTTCTTAGGCCACTGTTTGAAGTAGCTTAGGCCACTCAAACCTTTTTGCAAAAATGTTGGTTCACCACCAATATTAGTTGTGGATTATTCTGCACATGATGAACATTTTTGTTTTCATGTCTGAGCATTTTGAATTTCAGACAAAATTTGAATTTGAATTCAACTGGAATGTGAAAGAACATGAGACAATAATGATCAGGCACATGTTTAGCAAAAATATTAACTTAACCCCAGGGGTTACTGTAGCATCATTACACCAGGGTGTTACAACTCTCCTCCTCTAAAAGAAATTCTCGTCCCGAGAATTAAGAGGTAGAAGGGAAAAGATCGGGGTATTCAGCCCGGAGGTTATCTTCGCGTTCCCAAGTGGCTTCCTCTTTAGTATGATTCGACCATTGCACCTTGAGGAACTTAGTAACCTTCTGGCAGGTTCGACGTTCAGCTTCTTCAAGAATGCAGATCGGATGCTCCTTGTATGTGAGATCATCTTGAATTTCAATCAATTCCGGATCCACTTCACGTTCCGGATCCTTGAAGCATCGACGAAGTTGCGACACATGGAAGACGTCATGAACGTGAGAGAACTGAGGTGGCAACTCCAGTTGATAAGCCACTAGTCCACGACGGGCGAGAATACGGAAGGGACCAATGTAGCGAGGAGCTAACTTTCCCTTGACTCCGAACCGATGAGTGCCTCTCAAAGGAGTGACACGCAGATAAGCTTGTTCACCAGGTTGATAAGTTGAACCCCAGTGTTTCCGGTCATAGTTGCTCTTCTGGCGGGATTGGGCCGCCTTGAGATTATCCCGGACAATGCGAACCTGCTCTTCAGCTTGTTGAATAATGTCTGGACCAATGAGTGCTCGTTCCCCAGTTTCTGACCAATTCAGAGGGGTTCGGCACTTACGTCCATAAAGCACTTCAAAGGGTGCCATCTTCAAGCTGGCTTGATAGCTATTGTTATAAGAGAACTCCGCATAAGGGAGAGATTCTTCCCACTTCTTGCCGAAAGAAATAACACAAGCTCGAAGCATGTCTTCAAGAATTTGATTGACTCGCTCGACTTGGCCTTGGGATTGGGGATGATAAGCAGTGCTCCAGGTAATATGAGTTCCCATTGCCTCTTGGAAACTATCCCAGAACTTAGAAGTGAAAATACTGCCGCGGTCTGAACTGATCTCCTTCGGAATGCCGTGGAGTGACACAATTCGGGAGATATACAAGGTTGCCAATTGACTAGCAGTGATAGTCTCCTTGACTGGCAGAAAGTGAGCAACCTTCGAGAATTGGTCGATGACGACAAAGATAGCATCGTTACCTTTCT
>NW_025266637.1:0-1501 GCF_018294505.1 Triticum aestivum
GGCGGCGCCTGTTGGCCACCCGCAATCCATGTCGTTATCCCATGAATCAAGGTAGGCATAATGCCGGTAAGTGTCGATCCCAGTTGTTGTTGCACTTGCTCTTGGACCATCTCCGGAATCTGCGCCACTTGCGCCTTGAGTGCTTCAACCTCGCGCGACTGGAGTGCTTGCGCCTTGAGTGCTTCAACCTTGCGCCTTGAGTGCTTCAACCATTTTGTGGACAAGCCTTTGCCGGCCACACGACTAGCTGACGTCGGCTTATTGAGCTTATCCCTGTTTTTCATTAGGTTCAATGCCCTATTCAAAGTGGTGTCGAAAGGGGTGCTCTGAGACGACCCCGCGCTACTGCTTTCTTTGTCCTGCGGAAGGAATGTGAACCATTTAGAAATATTGGGGATTAATTAGAATGCAACCATATAGAGCTAATTACGCGGGGGTGTATTTCTTACCAGAACAAGCTCAAGCTCCTTGGTCTTCGGATCCGTGGTAAGCTCCTTTGTTACCGGGTCCTCCTTGTACCGGGCCCTGAGAAAGTTCCTAGTCTGCTTCTCACTCTATTTCTCGAAGCGGGGCGGTAGGCCTTGCTCGGCACGCTCCGTGTCCTCCTTGTCCCATACAGGCTCCGCCACTCTGTAACCGCCGGGACCGAGTTGGTGGACCCCTATGTTCAACTGCCGCATTTCTTTCGCTCACTTACTTGATTCAGAGGTTGCGAGGCTCTCACACTTGATCTTGAACTCCTTGTAGTCATCTTCGCTCATCAAAGGATATTTCGCCTTGATCTTCTCATAACTATCACCTTTGTCAATCATTGCCTTCACCTTGCTTTTCCAAGTAGATAGGGCCGTGCTCATCGTCGTGAGGGCGGCACCGTTCACTATATTACCCGAGAGGCGTGTGTTTGCAAACTCAGCGGGGAACTTGTATTGTTTGTGCAGCTTTGTGAAGAGGAGGCTGCGCAAATTCCCTCGGTCCTTATGCCTTAGGTTCTCGGTGTTGATCGAGGCGGTGCTCCGGAGAATGCACCCGAGCTGAATCGAGTACCCCTTGACTATGTGTTTGGGCGCCGTCGGATGCCCGTCGGAGTTCACTTCAGTAAATTCCTCCCTACCGGTGCCGAGCACGTTCGGGCGCCGGTCCTTCCGTTGCCTCTTCGGTTGGCTGCCATCTGTGCGTGCGCCGCCATCATCAGTGGTGGCATCCGCGGCGCCATCATCAGTGGGGTCATCCCCGACGCCACTAGGGGTTGTGTAGTCAGGATCGGTGTCTTCCGCGGCGTCCTCATAGCGGTGAGGTTCTTCCTCCAACTCCTGGGACAGCTCCCAGAATTGCTTGCCGCCCGAACCGCCGGCCTCATCATTGTGGGCCATGCTTCGCTCTAAATAGGAAAAAAGTTTGGTCAAAAAGTTGGTTATTGTCAAGGAACAAGATCATGGTCTCATCATTTAGGGTTTGTCGACACCGAGGCATCCTAAAAGCTAAGATTTTATCATTTAGGGTT
>NW_025266638.1:0-1501 GCF_018294505.1 Triticum aestivum
AAAAAAAGGAATTAATAATAATAATAAATAAATAAATAATGAAAACAATTAATTAATTAATTAATTAATTAACTAATTAACTTAATTAATTCTGATTAAATTAACTAATTAAGGTTAACTAACTTAATGATTAATTAACCTAATTAACTACTTTTAATTAATTAGTATGACAGTGGGGCCCACCCCGTAATTAATTATGATTAGTTTAAATAATATGTTAATTAAAATGTGTCACTGACCAGTGGGACCCACTGGTCAGGTTGACCAAGTCAACTCTGTTGACTGCTGACGCCAGCATGACATCATGCTGATGTCATAAATCCATTTTCGAATTAAATTAAATACTTAATTAAATTTCAGAAATTAATAAAATCTTTAGAAAATCATATCTTTTAATCCGTAACTCGGATTAAAATATTTTCAACATGAAAGTTGCTCAGAACGACGAGACGATTCCGGATACGCAACCCGTTCGTCCGCCACACCCCCCTAACCTATCGAACTCGCAACTTTCCCCCTCCGGCTCCTCTGCCCGAAAACACGGAACCCCGGGAATACTTTCCCGGATGTTTTTCCCCCTTCACCGGTATCACCTACTACCGCGTTAGGGCACACCGAACATCGCGTATTGCCTTGTTATATTTTGTGATGCTTTGTTTGCTCTGTATTCATTATTTCTTCCCCCTCTTCTCTCCGGTAGACTACGAGACCGACGCTGCTGCTGACCAGTTCGACTACGGAGTTGACGACCCCTCTCTCTTGCCAGAGCAACCAGGCAAGCCCCCCCCCCTTGATCACCAGATATCGCCTACTCTTCTCTATACTGCTTGCATTAGAGTAGTGTAGCATGTTACTGCTTTTCGTTAATCCTATTCTGATGCATAGCCTGTCATTGTTGCTACAGTCATTGATACCTTACCCGCAATCCTAAATGCTTAGTATAGGATGCTAGTGTTCCATTAGTGACCCTACACTCTTGTCCGTCTGCCATGCTATACTACTGGGCCGTGATCACTTCGGGAGGTGATCGCGGGCATATACTATATACTTTACACAGTTACATTACCTGTGATATTGTTCGGAGATGGGGGCTGAAGGGGCAGGTGGCTCCATCCCGGTAGAGGTGGGCCTGGGTTCCCGACGGCCCCCGACTGTTACTTTGTGGCGGAGCGACAGGGCAGGTTGAGACCACCTAGGAGACAGGTGGGCTTGGCCCTATTCGGCATTCGCGGATACTTAACACGCTTAACGAGATCTTGGTATTTGATCTGAGTTGGCTACGAGCCTATACGCACTAACCATCTACGCGGGAGTAGTTATGGGTATCCCGACGTCGTGGTATCAGCCGAAGCACTTCAGACGTCAGCGACGGAGCGGCGCGCGCCGGATTGGAACGTAAGCCTGCTCTTGTATTAAGGGGGCTAGTTCTGCTTCCGGCCGCCCACGCAACGTGCAGGTGTGCTATGGGCGATGGGCCCAGACCCCTGTGCGCTTAGGTTTA
>NW_025266639.1:0-1501 GCF_018294505.1 Triticum aestivum
CCCAAAACGGTGAGTAATAGTCCACGAAACGGGTCAGAATTGGCCAAAACTATGAGTGTTGATGACGGACACGTTAATGCACTCCTGGGATCGTCAATCATGGAAATGGCTCTGGGAACCAGAAAAGTGAGTAATAGTGCATGGAACGGACCAGAATTGGCCAAAATTGATTGTGTTGATGACCACACGTAAACGCACCCCAAGATTGTTCAATCGTGGAAATCACTTCGGGACCCCAACACTAAGTATAGTCCAAGAAACGGGCCAGAATCGACCCAAACAACGAGTTTTGAACACCCACACATAGCACACCTTAGGGTTCGACAACCATGGAAAGCGTTTTGGGACCCCAAAACGGTGAGTAATAGTCCATGAAAGAGCCCAGAATCGGACAAACCTAGGATTAGTGATGATCGACACGTAAACGCACTCAGGGGTTCGTTAATCGTGGAAATCATTCCAGGACCCCAAAATAGTGAGTAATAGTCCATGAAACGGGTCAGAATCGGCCAAAACTGCGAGTGTTGACGAGCGACACGTAAGCATACCTTCGGGTTGAACGATTGTGGAAATCGCTTCGGGACCCCAAAATGGTGAGTAATAGTCCACGAAACGGGTCAGAATTAGCCAAAACTCTGAGTGTATACGATGGACACGTAAATGCACTCCTGGGATCGTCAATCATGGAAATCGCTCTGGGACCCAAAACTGTGAGTAATAGTGCACGAAACGGACCAGAATTGGCCAAAATTGATAGTGTTGATGACCACACGTAAACGCACCCTGAGATCGGTCAATCGTGGAAATCACTTCGGGACCCCAAAACTAAGTATAGTCCAAGAAACGGGCCAAAATCGACCCAAACTACGAGTTTTGAACACCCACACATAGCACACCTTGGGGTTCGACAACCATGGAAAGCGTTTTGGGACCCCTAACTGATGAGTAATAGTCCATGAAAGAGCCCAGAATCGGACAAACCAAGGATTGGTGATGACCGACATGTAAACGCACCCAAGGGTTCGTTAATCATGAAAATCACTCCGGGACCCCAAAATAGTGAGTAATAGTCCATGAAAAAGGCCAGAATCGGGCAAAACTGCGAGTGTTGGCGACCGACATGTAATCGCACCTTGGGGTTTAACAACTGTGGAAATCTCTTCGGGACCTCAAAACAGTGAGTAATAGTCCATAAAACGAGTCAGAATTGGCCAAAACTATGAGTGTTGACGATGGACACATAAATGCACTCCTGGGATCGTCCATCGTGGAAATCGCTCTGTGACCCAAAACAGTGAGTAATAGTGCAAGAAACGGACCAGAATTGGCTGAAATTGAGAGTGTTGATGACCACATGTAAACGGACCCCGAGGTTCGACAATCGTGGAAATCACTTCGGGACCCCAAAACTAAGTATAGTCCAAGAAACGGGCCAGAACCGACCCAACTTACGAGTGTTGACGACCAACACATAGCACACCTTAAGGTTCAACAACCATGG
>NW_025266640.1:0-1501 GCF_018294505.1 Triticum aestivum
TGTAGTCGATCACAGGGGCATCGGCATCGGTCTTGGGGTCTACCGGAGAGAAGAGGGGGAAGAAACAGTAAATATAAAGCAAACAAGCATCACAAAGCATAACGTGGCAATATGTGGTGCCGGGAGTGACCTAACGTATGGCTACACGATATAGGTGAAGGGGGAATTCAACCGGGAATGTTTTCCCGGTTCCGGACCGGTGTCAGACAGATGACCGGAGGGGGAATGTCCCAAGTTCAGCATGCTAGGGGCATGTTACAGATGAACGGACCGCGTATTCGGATTCGTTGGATTTTTCTGAGCAACTTTCATATAGAAAACATTTTCATCCGAGTTATAGATTATTTTATATGAATTTTCTAAGTTTTAAACATATTCTGGAATTATTTATATTAACAGAAAAGGAATATGATGTCAGCATGACGTAGGAGTGACGTCAGCAGTCAACAGTCCGGTTGACTGGTCAAAACTGACACGGGGGACCCACCTGTCAGCCTCTGTTACTTAACAGAGCTTATTTTAACTTAAACTAAGGTTAATTAGCTGATGGGCCCCACATGTTAGTGGCCAATTAGCTAAACTAATTACTTTTAATTATAAAAATCATTTTAGTTATTATTTAAGCGGTGGGGCCGGTTCGTCAGTGTCACTGTACCGCCATGTCAGCGTGTTGACTGGGTCAACCCAGTCAACGTGGCCCCTAAGGCCCACTGGCAGTGAGTCAGGGGTCGGGCCCGCCCAGCCACGTCGGCGGCGGCCGGCGTCTCGCCGCCGGCGACGTTAGAACGCGGCGGAGCCGCTCGGGCCTCGTCGGAAACGCGCTAGGGGCGGCCGTTTCGCGTGCGGTTAGCATCTTTCGAACGCGCACACGACGCCGTGTCGGCTGGTGGTGGTGGCTCTCCCGGGGACGGCCGGAATAACCATCGGCGGCGAGCACGGGCGGCGGAGGCGTTCGGAGTCACGTCGGGAATGGGCTAGGGGACACGAGAGGGCGAGAGGAAGGGCTGGCCGGGCTCCTGGGAACACCAGGAGCACGATGGAGGGCTCGGACGGGGGCCACGACAGCGGTGGCCACGACGGTGATGGAGCAGGGCGACGGTGAGCTACGGCGGTTGCGGCGAGCGAGCTAGAGAAGGGGGCGGCCTACGTGAGAGAAGGGAGAGGGGGAGGAGCTCACCGAGTGGCTAAGGAAAGCCGGTGACAGATTAGGAGCAGCAGAGGGTGGCCGGAGTTGGAGGAGATCAACGGCGGCCGAGGCGGAAGGGGGTGGCTCGATCCGCGCATTGTGGAGCTCCCCGACTCCCGTTCGTGGATGGAGACGAAGCAGACGACGTTGACGGAGACGAGGGACACGGCGGTGAGGCGAACGGGGTTCGGTGGCCGCGGGGACGGGCGAGGCACGGCGGCGACCGCGTCGTGGAGGTGGAGGAAAGGGGATCTGGGGAGAACCCAGAGGGGAGTGGGCGACAGAGGAGAGCAGGGGAGTGAGTGGGGCGCAGGG
>NW_025266641.1:0-1501 GCF_018294505.1 Triticum aestivum
TGGGACCCCAAAACAGTGAGTAATAGTACACGAAACGGACCAGAATCGGCCAAAATAGTGAGTGCTGATGACCGACACTTAAACGCACCCTGGGGTTCCTTAATCGTGGAAATCACTCCGAGACCTCAAAACAGTGAGTAATAGGCCATGAAACGGGCCAGAATCGACAAAATCTGTGAGTGTTGCTGACCGGCACATAAACGCACCCCGGGGTTAAGTTCGTTAATCGTGGAAATCACTCCGGGACCACAAGACAGTGAGTAATAGTCCATGAAACGGGCTAGAATCGGCCCAGACTGCGAGTCTTGACGACCAACACATAAGCACACCATGGGGTCCGACAACCATGGAAATCACTTCGGGACCCCAAAACAGTGAGTAATAGTCCATGAACGAGCCCAGAATCGGTCAAAACTGCGAGTGTTGATGACCGACACGTTAGCGCACCTTGGGATTCAACAACTATGGAAATCACTTCGGGACACCAAAACGGTGAGTAATAGTCCACTAAACGGGTCAGAATTGGCCAAAACTTTGAGTGTTGATGAGGGACACATAAACTCAACCTAGGGATCGTCAATCATGAAAATCGCTCTGGGTCCCCAAAACAGTGAGTAATAGTGCACGAAACAGACCAGAATCGGCCAAAATTATGAGTGCTGATGACCGACACGTAAACGCACCCAGGGGTTCGTCAATCGTGGAAATCACTTCGGGAACCCAAAACTGAGTAATAGTCCAAGAAACGGGCCAAAATCGGCCCAGACTGTGATTCTTGACGACCAACACGTAAGCACACCTTGGGGTTCGACAACCATGGAAATCGCTTTGGGACCCCAAAACAGTGACTAATAGGCCATGAAACAGGCCAGAATTGGCCAAAACTGCGAGTGTTGATGACCGACACGTAAGCGCACCTCGGGGTTCAACAACTATGGAAATCGCTTCGGTACACCAAAACGGCGAGTAATAGTCCATGAAACGGGTCAGAATTGGCCAAAACTTTGAGTGTTGACGACGGACACGTAAACGCACCCCAGGGATCGTCAATCGTGGAAATCGCTTTGGGACCCCAAAACAGTGAGTAATAGTACACGAAACGGACCAGAATCGGCCAAAATAGTGAGTGCCGATGACCGACACTTAAACGCACCCTGGGGTTCCTTAATCGTGGAAATCACTCCGAGACCTCAAAACAGTGAGTAATAGGCCATGAAACGGGGCAGAATCGACAAAATCTGTGAGTGTTGCTGACCGGCACATAAACGCACCCCGGGGTTAAGTTCGTTAATCGTGGAAATCACTCCGGGACCACAAGACAGTGAGTAATAGTCCATGAAACGGGCCAGAATCGGCCCAGACTGCGAGTCTTGACGACCAACACATAAGCACACCATGGGGTCCGACAACCATGGAAATCACTTCGGGGCCCCAAAACAGTGAGTAATAGTCCATGAAAGAGCCCAGAATCGGTCAAAACTGCGAGTGTTGATGACCGACA
>NW_025266642.1:0-1501 GCF_018294505.1 Triticum aestivum
ATATTTATGATTTAATTCAAAAACCCTAGGATGGCCTAGGAAAATGTGCACCATTTTTGGCAGAGGTTCTGAACCAAGACAAAAATGATGGGCATTTTAGAAGGGCATTTCAGGTTCATTGAAAAATTATTTTAGTAACCCTAGTTGGTTTCAGAGGGGACTGGGGGTTCTGTCATCCCCATTTCAAGTTTCTGATGAATGAGTAAACATGATGCAACACTCTAATGCATGACTAGCTAGGGTGTGACAACTCACCCCCACTCAAAAGAATCTCGTCCCGAGATTTGGGTTCCTCCGGGAAGAAGGCGGGATACTCGAGTCGAAGACGATCCTCCCTTTCCCAAGTTGCTTCATCCTCAGAATGGTGCGACCATTGAACCTTGAGAAACTTGATATTATGACGTCGCGTGGTACGTTCGGCTTGATCGAGGATACGAATGGGGTACTCTCGATATGTAAGATCATCTTGGCGATCAAGCGTTTCGTGGTCCACTTCACGGATAGGATCCGAGAAGCAACGCCTGAGTTGAGAAACGTGGAAGACATCGTGAACTCTGGAGAGGTGCGGAGGTAGTTCCAACTGGTAGGCAACTTCTCCTCGTTTGGCAAGAATGCGAAAAGGTCCAATATAACGAGGAGCCAATTTGCCTTTGATACCGAAACGATGGGTTCCCTTCAGAGGGGTGACCCAAAGATAAGCCTTCTCGTCAACCTCGAAAGTCATAGCCCTATGTTTTCGGTCATATTGACTCTTTTGACAAGATTGGGCTGTTTTCAACTTTTCACGAACGATACGAACTTGTTCTTCTGCTTCCTGAATCATATCCGGGCCAAAGAATTGTCTTTCCCCGGTCTCTGACCAGTTAAGGGGTGTTCGACATCGTCGTCCATAGAGAACTTCAAAAGGGGCTTTACCCAAGCTAGATTGATAGCTGTTGTTGTAGGCGAATTCGGCAAATGGAAGGCACTTCTCCCAGTCCATTCCGAAAGAGATAACAGAGGCTCGAAGCATGTCTTCTAGAATCTGGTTGACGCGTTCCACTTGACCACTCGACTGAGGGTGGAAAGCGGTGCTGAAGGAGAGACGGGTTCCCATAGCATTTTGGAAGCTTTCCCAAAATCGAGAGGTGAAAAGACTTCCTCGATCCGAATTGATTTCCAAAGGAACACCATGGAGGGACACTATTCGGGAGAGGTATAAGTCTGCCAGCTGACTAGCGGTTATACTCTCACGAACAGGTAGGAAATGGGCTACCTTGGAAAGACGATCGACAACGACGAAAATAGCATTATTCCCTCTCTTGGTCCTGGGAAAACCGGTAATGAAATCCATACCAATTTTATCCCATTTCCATTCAGGAATAGCTAAGGGTTGAAGGGTGCCAGCAGGCCGTTGATGCTCTGCTTTTACACGACGACAGACGTCGCAATTTGCAATATACTGAGCAATTTCTCTCTTCATCCTAGTCCACCAGAACCTCTGGCGTAGGTCCTGATACAT
>NW_025266643.1:0-1501 GCF_018294505.1 Triticum aestivum
ACTACTCTAATGCAAGCAGTATAGAATAGAATAGGCGATATCTGGTGATCAAAGGGGGGGCTTGCCTGGTTGCTCTGGCAAGAGAGAGGGGTCGTCAACTCCGTAGTCGGACTGGTCAGCATCAGCGTCGGTCTCGTAGTCTACCGGAAAGGAGTAACGGAGGGGGAACACAATAAATAACAGAGCAATCAAATGTAACACAAAGCAAGACGCGGCAATACGTTGTGCTAGGGGTGTCCTAACGTAGGGATAGGCGATACCGGTGAACGGGGAAACATCCGGGAAAGTATCCCCAGTGTTTCGCGTTTTCGGGCAGAGGAGCTGGAGGGGGAAAGTTGCGAGTTCGATAGGTTAGGGGGGTGTGGCGGACGAACGGACCGCGTATCCGGAATCGTCTCGTCGTTCTGAGTAACTTTCATGTAGAAAGTATTTTCATCCGAGTTACGGATTAAAAGATATGATTTTCTAAAGATTTTATTAATTTCTGGAATTTAATTAATTATTTAAATCCAACATTATCCAGAATAGTGCATGCTGATGTCAGCATGACATCAGCATGACGTCAGCAGTCAACAGAGGTGTTGACTAGGTCAATCTGACGTGTGGGTCCAGTGGGACCCACCTGTCATACTCTGATTAGTTTAATTAGGGATTAGCTAAAATAATTATTGTTTAATTAAACTAGCAAGTTAATTAAACATGATTAATTAACTTAATTAATCCACTAATTAATTAATTAATTAATTAATTAATTAATTTTTTTTATTTTATTTTCCTTTTTTTATTAAAACGTTATTGGCATGGGGCCCATCTGTCATAGGCCCCAGGGGCCTTAGTGGGTTCGGGCGCTAGTGGGCGCGGACGAGGCTGCCCGTCAGGGCTAACCGGGCGACGCCCAGTGTGCGGATGGGCGCCGGTGCGGCGCCGACGAGGCCATGACGGGGCGGTGCCGTGGCGAAGCGGGCGGTCGTCATCGGAGGACTCCGGGGCCGTGGAGGGTGCGGCCGGACCACCGCGGGGCGAGTCGGCGAGGAGCGGCGGAGGTGGCTGGCCGCGAGGTGCGGTGACCAGGGGGCGGAGGCCGAGCAGGACGGCCTGAAAGTCACCGCGGGGGAAGCTGCGAGCGACGGGGAGGTTCGGTGGCGCGCGCGCAGGCGACTGCGGGCGCGTGCAGAGCCGGGGAAGCACAGGCGGGTGGCTGGGCGCCCGTGGTTGCGCGCGGGTGTTGCCGGACGCGATGACAGCGCCAGTGCGGGACGTGGAGGCGCGGTGGTCGCGGGTAGAAACGGCCGGGCGCGACCGATGCGACGGGGGGGGGAGCCGGGTCGGCAGTTGCTGCAGGAGAGCAGCGACACAACGGCGGCCAAGGGCACCGCAACTTTGCGCGGGCGCGTCGCACACGGGGACAGGGGAAGGAGGAGGAGAGGGGAAGGCCCGGGGCCTCACCGGGGGCGTAGGGTCAAGGCAGCGGGGCTCGGGGAGGCGGTCGAGGACGTCGCGG
>NW_025266644.1:0-1500 GCF_018294505.1 Triticum aestivum
CGTGATACTAAATTTCTTAGCCACTTTTGGAGATGTTTATGGGCTAAGTTGGGGACTAAACTGCTTTTTAGTACTACTTGTCACCCCCAAACTGATGGACAAACTGAAGTAGTCAATAGAACGTTGTCTACTATGCTTAGGGCTGTTTTGAAGAATAATAAGAAAATGTGGGAGGAATGCTTGCCTCATATTGAATTTGCTTATAATCGTTCATTGCATTCTACTACTAAGATGTGCCCTTTTGAAGTTGTGTATGGTTTCCTACCTCGTGCACCTATTGATTTGTTGCCTCTTCCATCTTCGGAGAAGGTTAATTTTGATGCTAAACAACGTGCTGAATTGATTTTAAAAATGCATGAGTTAACTAAGGAAAACATTGAGCGTATGAATGCTAAATATAAACTTGCTGGAGATAAGGGTAGAAAACATGTTGTGTTTGCACCTGGGGATCTTGTTTGGTTACATTTGCGTAAGGATAGATTTCCTGATTTGCGCAAATCAAAGCTAATGCCACGTGCTGATGGTCCCTTTAAGGTGTTAGAGAAAATAAATGATAATGCATATAAACTTGAGCTGCCTGCAGATTTTGGGGTTAGTCCCACTTTTAACATTGCAGATTTGAAGCCTTATTTGGGTGAGGAAGATGGACTTCCGTCGAGGACGACTTCATTTCAAGAAGGGGAGGATGATGAGGACATCAATACAATTGTTACACCCACAACCCCTGCTGCTATACATACTGGACCAATTACTAGAGCTAGTGCACGCCAACTAAATTACCAGGTACTTTCGTTTCTTGGTAATGATTCTAATGTTCATGAGAATATGATGCTGCCTAAATTGGATACATTTGTTTTGCTTACAAATGAAGGGCTTAGCTTGGAGAAGGATGAACATTGGAGCAAGAACAAGCATGGAGATGATGGCATGCGCAAGGGGAACAAGAACGGAGTTACAAGTGATGATTTCAGGACTTTGAAGCCACCATAATGGGTGCATGAAGCCTTGGACGAAATATACAAGATGCCACTTCATAAATTTCGTCCCGAGGCTATTTTAGGTGCTGCGTCACCTTATTATTGGGCCAGGCCCATGTAATTTCGAAATACATAAGTATAGGCTATTTTTAGAGTCCGTATGTGCGGGGAAACAAGAGATAGGGTTGATTTCGGACTCCTCCACCAAGGGCCACGAAATTCCCCCCCCCCCTCTTCCTCCATATATACAGCCCTTAGGGCATCGTTTAGACTTTGGGTTTTTGTTTAGATTAAAAGTTCGCCATAGCTGCAACTTCGCGTACTTCGTTTGTGTTCAACGACCAGACAAAGGCGTCACAGAACCCCACCTTGATCAATAAAGCTTTCATCTTATATTCGCAATATCCAGATTGCAATCTCAGTTTCTTGCTTGTTCTTCGTTTGCTCGCAGGAAACAGACCCTCGTGGTCAGGTTGATCGTGCTCCGGCGTGGTCAATAACCTCTCGGAGTTGGTTTAGCGAT
>NW_025266645.1:0-1500 GCF_018294505.1 Triticum aestivum
AGGTCCGACCTCGGCCATGTGGTTTGGATCAGCCTTCGTGTACCGCGTCTTCACCATGGCCCAGGCCTCCCGGGCACCTTGACGGCAGACCGATATCTTCCATAGACGGAAGCGCTGCCGTGCTCCCTAAAGCCTCTCCGCAAGCCCTCCAAGACCCTCGGGCAGGGAGACGGACGGCCATAAAGCCTGGGCGACCCTGCTCATCGCCTGCCGAACACGTTCGTGCAGCTGCAGCAGCTCAGGAAGCAGATCACCCGTTGAACCGGGCATTTCCTCCGTAGGACGACCTGTGAGCACACCTACAGACACATTTCTGTCAATCGACTCATTCGCTGAACTCTTCTTTTCAAAAGAGTTTGCTCAAGCACTTACTGTAAATGCCGCGACGAAGCCGCTGATTCTCCTTCACGGAGCCAGACAGCTGGGCCTGAACACCTTTTAGCTCTTCGCCAGCTGGGTGTGGGCATCTTGGAGTTTGTTCCTCTCCTACTGCACCTTCATAAGCACCCTCTCGCCGGCCTTCAGCTGGCGCAGTAGCTGTTGCTTGTCCGGATCAAGTCCGGCACCATCTGCAATATTATTGTCACACTTATACGCATGCCGCACTTCATAAACCACTTATCTTTTTGAAATATGTGTTACCAGAGGGGGTCTTTGTGGCTCCCCCTGCGGCAGCTAGTGCGGCCTCAAGTTGGGCCTTGCACTCTTGAAGCTCCTGGGATAGGTGGGTATTCTTCTCCGTAAGATCCTGCATAACAAATGATCCTTAAATCAGTTATCCTAACTATTTTAAGTCTCAGGGGCTACTGGCATATATAACTATTAAAATTCCTCACTCGTATGTCTTTCACATACTGCTCCATGGCTCTAGTTAAACCATCTTGAGCGGCACGAAGGTGCGCGTCTCCCGCATTAAAGGCATTCAACGCCTCTGGGGAGAAACACGCGTCACGAAGAACTGTCTGGCGGCGCCTATGATTCATGGCACTCTCCACCTAAGACCTGGTGGCGGACAACCTGTCGGAATCCTTCGTTGGAGGAGCATCCGGCTCACACCTTGTGTTCGCCTCCCCCTCCGGACCAGGCGTTAGAGCCTGGCTGGCGGAGGCTTGGTTGGCAACCTCTCCGAGCACAGTCCGGCGAGCGCTCTTTCTCCTAGAAGAGTCATGAGCATTAATATACCTCCCAAAAATCTTTCCCTTAAATACGGTGGCATGCCATACCGTTGCGGCGACATTTCGATTCGCGCTGCACTCCTCTTCCGCCTGCTGGGCCGAACTGACCCTTGTTGGTCAGCCGCCGCGGGCTCGGCTTCCCGCCTTAAAGGCGCCTCCTGCGAGGCACCGTGGGTATACGGTGGTCAGAAATAAGCATGGATGAGTAATAATGTCAAGACTATAGTCACAGTTACCTGGGAAGCCGGAGATAAACCGGGGTAGTCGGCCATAATGGTGACTAAAGCATTGTCCATGCTAAGTTGGTGGAACACCCCATCAATCA
>NW_025266646.1:0-1500 GCF_018294505.1 Triticum aestivum
GTCCTCCACCCAGTAGTGATTTTCCGAAGTCCTTCTTGATCATTGTAGTTCATGGGGTTGTCATCATCATTGACTCTCACATCTTGCTTATGAATTTCACTCAACCCAAAACCCGTCTACGAGCATAGCAAAATAAACTACTTCGTCCCGGGGTCATGGTAACAAGGGGATTGGTTCATCCTACCACATGATACTACTCAAGTTTAATGACTTCAAGATTTCACTACTGCATGCGTGGTGGGGTGGTGACAATTCTAATGCACAAAAACATAGGTATAGAAATAACATGATCAAGACTTGCCTTGCTGATGATCCTCGTAAGTTAAAGAGTCGTAGTAGCAAGCTTCGCACTCCGGAAACTCTACCGAGACAAACAATGAACACAATAAGCAAAACAATAGGATCACATAACACAACATAACAAAAGTAACCTAACACAACAAAGCAACCAAAACCAAATCCAAAGGAAAACTCAAAGAAAAAACACTCAAAGTTTCCCTACTTCAAACCATAGCAAAAAAAAAAAATAGTTTTTATATAATAAAAATTCCTTAATATAACCAAATCATGGTTTTAAGTTAACTAACAGAAAAGGTTTCACTAAGCAACTAGGAGCAAAAAGAATTAATTAAAAAGCTATTATAAAACTCATTTTAGGTCTAATCCAATTTCTATTAAGAAAATAATTTAAAAAACTTTTATTAATTATAAATAAAAGTTCAACTATTAGGATGACAGAAACTAACCTAGAATAACTAATCACAAGTTAAAAATAAATTAATTTACTAATTAATTTAATAGGAAAACAGGAACTAGTTAATTAATTAGGATTAATAGGATTCTGCTTTAAACTAATTATTTATTAATCCTAAAATACCAAAGTTAACTTCTAGGGTTTGGCAATGACAAAATAAAGTTGGGTCAAAAGGAATCATGCAAAAATAATTTTTCTAACTAAAGTTATAGCAGATTTACTATTCTGACTAAAACTAAAATAAAGCCATTTTAATTATTTTTAACATAGCTAAATATATATTCTACAGAAACTATAGAAAATTTGCAATCCAACAAAAAAAGAATCATCTAAAAATATTAAACAGAATAAAAGATATACATTTTTGAAAACAGAAACTATTCGGCTAAAACAGAAAATTCAAACTAAAAAGAAAAAGGCCTAATGGGCCTATACTGTGCACTAGGCGTAACTTAGTCTAAACGGGCCTAGGTTTAAACTAAACGAACCGGCCTAAAAATAGAAACCTAAACTAAAACTAAACCGATCGGAACCGACCGGTTTTATGAATAAAACCTAACCCTTCGGGGTTTCTAATCCTAGCCCTAGATCTAGGATCGGACGGGGGAGGGCGATGCCGGTGACTTACCGGACTCCGGCGACAGCGGCGGCGGCGGCGAGAGTGCGTCGGGGCGTCCGGGCGTCGGCGAGCTCCGGCGACTCGTCGGGGAGATGCGGACGAGGTCGGGGAGGGGTTCAGTGGTGTT
>NW_025266647.1:0-1500 GCF_018294505.1 Triticum aestivum
TGTGTCGTAGAGTCATGTTGTGATGCTTCGTTGTATTTGCACATATCGAGCATATTGTGTGTGTGATTGAAATGCTTGGTATGTGTGGGATCTGACTATCTAGTTGTTTATCTTTAGTAGCCTCTCTTACCGGGAAATGTCTCCTAGTGTTACCGCTGAGCCATGGTAGCTTGCTACTGCTCTGGAACACTTAGGCTGGCCGGCATGTGTCCTTCTTCGTTCCTGTGTCTGTCCCTTCGGGGAAATGTCACGCTTTGAGTACCGGAGTCCTGTTAGCCCGCTACAGCCCGGTTTACCGGAGTCCTGCTAGCCCAGTGCTACAGCCCGGACCCACTTGCTGATGACCGACACGTTCGAAGCTGGGTCATGGATGCCTGTCCCTGTAAGTCTATGCCACTTTGGGTTTACGACTAGTCATGTCAGCCCGGGCTCTTTATCATATGGATGCTAGCGACACTATCATATACGTGGGCCAAAATGCGCAAACGGTCCCGGGCAAAGGTAAGGCGACACCCGTGGGAACACCGTGCGTGAGGCCGCAAAGTGATATGAAGTGTTACCGGCTAGATCGATGTGACATCGAGTCGGGGTCCTGACAGCGTTGGTATCAGAGCTTGACTGCCTGTAGGATTACCAAGCCAAACTGGTCAAAGTTGAGTCTAGAAATTCTTTAGTTATGTAAGGGAATTGATTGTGGGATGGAACGTAAGGCTCTTTTTACTCCTTATACCTTATGCCCTTCTGATCTGAGTCATCATCTTATCTTCTACGGGGATTAAGAACTAGGATATCTCTTCTTTCTATCAGGATCACGTGTTACTAATCCGTAGACCTATAAGATTGTTGATTCAAGCCTCAGTTCAGCTCCTACTACTTCCGTATGTTAACTGTTGATCTCGAAACCTTGATATTGTGCTTCTGAGTGGTTATGCCACCATTTTTGTGAATGTCTCAAATCTTTTCTGAGCATTTACAGCCGTTATGCTGTCCGAGTCATCCCAGGTTTCCAAACAGTCTGATGCATTTGCAAATCCCTTCCTCCTGTTTCCGATGTGCCTTTGGTCAGATTAATCACACAAACTGTTGAGTTGAGGTACTCTACTGCCTCAACCTTTATGTTAGAGTTATTACTATGACCCTAGGTGTCTCAGGGGATCATCTAGTAGTCTAGCCATGTTTTGTGTCCCAGTGTGATGATTCTGGCTTTTATTCTCGAAAGCATCCCGTGATGCCACTTAGTAGTAGGTATTCTACTCCTTGGGTTTTGAACCCGAGATTCACTCTACTTACTTCATGTTGATAGTGTTTGCTAATTCCTTCAGGATATTAGTAACTTTGCGATAGTCCTCGAGGTCCGTGGTATTTCCTTCTTCCAAATACTATGAACCGCTTATGGCAGATGTTTATTGGATCAAAAGATCATAATTAGAGTACTCTTGAGGAGTTCTCCATTCATAAATCGTGACTCTGCCAGTTTTACCTTTCTGCATGGGTTATCCG
>NW_025266648.1:0-1500 GCF_018294505.1 Triticum aestivum
CGGAAAAGGACTTCTGGGTTGCTTATATCAGTTCATAGACAAGTGAAAGTGGATACTCTAAAATACGCAAGATAAGCGTGAGTGCTATGGATGGCGTTCTCGTAGGGAGACGGGAGCGGATCCATAGTGGTGTATTGGTTGGTGAATATGTGGACTCGTGTGCGCCACCTCAAAAGAGTTGCTTGCAGTCGTAGTTTAGGATAGCCACCGAGTCAAAGCTGGCTTGCTGCAGTTAGACCCCACCACCCCTTTGTTGATAATGATGCATATGTAGTTAGTTCTGATGTAAGTCTTGCTGGGTACATTTGTACTCACGTTTGCCTATTTTATGTTTTTGCAGAGAGACTTCGGTCTCGCTAGTAGTTCCGCTTGGACTTCGACGTTTAGCTTGATACCTCAGCTACGATCTTGTGCCCTCGGCAGGATCTGATAGATAGTCAGGCTTCTCAGCCTTTTTCATTTATAGATGTCTGTACTCAGACATGATAGCTTCCGCTTGTGCTTTGACTTGTATGCTCTGATTGTTGGGTCGTGAGACCCATGTTTGTAATGTCTCGCTCCTCGGAGCCTATTGAATAAACTACTTGAGTCGTAGAGTCATTTTGTGATGCCATGTTGTATTGCACATATCGAGCATATTGTGTGTATGTTATTGAAATGCTTGGTATGTGTGGGATCTGACCATCTAGTTGTTTATCTTTAGTAGCCTCTCTTACCGGGAAATGTCTCCTAGTGTTCCACTGAGCCATGGTAGCTTGCTACTGCTCCGGAACACTTAGACTGGCCGGCATGTGTCCTTCTTCGTTCCTGTGTCTGTCCCTTCGGGGAAATGTCACGCTTTGAGTATCGGAGTCCTGTTAGCCCGCTACAGCCCGGTTTACCGGAGTCCTGCTAGCCCAGTGCTACAGCCCGGACCCACTTGCTGATGACCGACACGTTCGAAGCTGGGTCATGGATGCCTGTCCCTGTAAGTCTGTGCCACTTTGGGTTTACGACTAGTCATGTCATCCCGGGCTCTTTATCATATGGATGCTAGCGACACTGTCATATACGTGTGCCAAAAGGCGCAAACGGTCCCGGGTAAAGGTAAGGCGACACCCGTGGGAATACCGTGCGTGAGGCCGCAAAGTGATATGAAGTGTTACATGCTAGATCTATGTGGCATCGAGTCGGGGTCCTGACAGCGTTGGTATCAGAGCTTGACTGCCTGTAGGATTACCAAGCCAAACTGGTCGAAGTTGAGTCTAGAAATTCTTTAGTTATATAAGGGAATTGATTGTGGGATGGAACGTAAGGCTCTTTTTATTCCTTATACCTTATGCCCTTCTGATCTGAGTCATCTTCTCTTCTACGGGGATTAAGAACTAGGCTATCTCTTCTTTCTATTAGGATCACGTGTTACTAATCAGTAGACTTATAAGTTTGTTGGATTTAAGCCTCAGTTCAGTTTCTACCTCTGTATGTTAATTGTTGATCTCGAAACCTTGATATTGTGCTTCT
>NW_025266649.1:0-1500 GCF_018294505.1 Triticum aestivum
CACTGAAGATGCCCTATGATAAGATACATGCCTGTGAGAAAGGATGTGTCTTGTTTAGGCTTGACTATGCGGACTTGAACTGTTGTCCCATTTGCAAGTCTTCCAGGTATGTTGTGGTAGACAACGGTATGGGTGAGAAGACACAGACCAAAATCCCCGTTAGTGTTCTTCGGTATATGCCAATCGTACCAAGACTTCAACGTCTTTTCATGGTCGAAGAGACGGCCAGACAGATGACATGGCACAAAACGGGCAAAAGAACCGAACTAGATGCAGATGGGAATCTAATGATTGTACACACATCGGATGGTGTTGCGTGGAAAAAGTTTGATGAATTACATGGTGACAAAGCGGCAGATCCGAGGCATCCTCGAGTCGGCATCAGCACGGATGGGTTCAGTGTGTTTGGTATGACGGCAGCCCAATACAGTTGTTGGCCCGTATTTGTCTTTCCACTCAATCTCCCCCCCGGACAGATTATGCAAAGAAAGAACATTTTCCAATACAGTTGTTGGCCCGTGTTTGTCATTCCACTCAATCTCCCCCCCCCCGGGCAGATTATCCAAAGAAAGAACATTTTCCTGACGTTGATAATTCCAGGGCCCAACTATCCGGGGAAAAATATGAATGTGTACATGCAACCGCTTAAGGACGAATTGCAAGAAGCCTGGGATAATGGGTTCAAGACATACGATGCCTATAGCAAACGGAACTTCATAATGCGTGTCTGGTACATGTACTCGACGCATGACTTGCCGGCGTATGCGCTATTCGTTGGCTGGTGTGTGCATGGAAGGTTCCCGTGCCCCACATGCAAGGGAGCTCTTGAGTTTCGTTGGCTTCAGGCCGGTCGCAAGTTTTCTTGCTTCGACATGCATAGAGAGTTCCTGAATCCTCGCCATAAGTTCAGGAAAGACAAGAAGAACTTCATCAGAGGTAGAGTTGTCAAAAACTCTGCACCATATGCATTGACAGGCCAACAGACCCTGGATCAGTTAAACGCTCTCGAGCCAGATCCCGAGCGTCCAGGGTACTTCCAGGGGTATAATTCTAAGCACGCCTGGACTCACAAAACATGCTTATGGGATCTGCCTTACTTCAAAGACCTCCTTTGCCCACACAACATCGACGTGATGCACACTGAGAAGAATATCGCCGAGGCACTTTTTGGTACATTGTTCGGCATAGATGGGAAGTCAAAGGATAATACTAAGGCTAGAGTCGATCTGGAGGCGCTATGTGATAGGCCGTTACAAAACATGAAAGAACCGAAAGGAAAGCAGAACTGGACGAAGCCAAAGGCATGGTTCAATCTTGGAAGGCCGGCTATGAGGGAAATTATCTTGTGGGTGAAAATGCAGTTGATGTTCCCCGATGGGTATGCAGCGAATCTACAGAGGGGAGCCAGTCTTGATAAATTGAAGATATTTGGTCTCAAGAGTCATGATTGGCACATATGGATTGAGCGGGTAATGCCGGTGATGTTGCGTGGCTTCATCC
>NW_025266650.1:0-1500 GCF_018294505.1 Triticum aestivum
TGATCCAGCAAGGAGAGAGGGAGAGGTTGAGGAAGACTCCATCCAGCAGCAGCACAACGGCGTGGTGGTGATGGAGGAGCGTGGCAATCCTGCAGGGCTTCGCCAAGCACCTACGGGAGAGGAGGAGGTGTCACGGGAGGGAGGGAGGCGCCAAGGGCTCAGGTATGGATGCCCTCCCTCCCCTCCACTATATATAGGGGCAGGGGAGAGGGGGGAGGCGCAGCCTTGCCCCTTCCTCCAAGGAAAGGGTGCGGCTAAGAGGGGGGGAGGAGTCCATCCTCCCCAAGGCACCTCGGAGGTGCCTTCCCCCTTTAGGACTCTCCCCTTTTTCCTATATCTTGGCGCATGGGCCTCTAGGGGCTGGTGCCCTTGGCCCATGTAGGCCAAGGCACACCCCCTACAGCCCATGTGGCCCCCGGGGCAGGTGGCCCCACCCGGTGGGCCCCCGGGACCCTTCTGGTGGTCCCGGTACAATACCAATGACCCCGAAACTTGTCCCGATGGCCGAAACAGGACTTCCTATATATAAATCTTTACCTCCGGACCATTCCGGAACTCCTCGTGACGTCCGGGATCTCATCCGGGACTCCGAACAACATTCGGTAACCACATACAAGCTTCCTTTATAACCCTAGCGTCATCGAACCTTAAGTGTGTAGACCCTACGGGTTCGGGAGACATGCAGACATGACCGAGACATTCTCCGGTCAATAACCAACAGCGGGATCTGGATACCCATGATGGCTCCCACATGTTCCACGATGATCTCATCGGATGAACCACGATGTCAAGGACTTTATCAATCCCGTATTCAATTCCCTTTGTCTATCGGTATGTTACTTGCCCGAGACTCGATCGTCGGTATCCAATACCTTGTTCAATCTCGTTACCGGCAAGTCACTTTACTCGTTCCGTAACACATCATCCCGTGATCAACTCCTTGGTCACATTGCGCATATGATGATGTCCTACCGAGGGGGCCCAGAGATACCTCTCCGTTTACACGGAGTGACAAATCCCAGTCTCGATCCGCATAAAACAATAGATACTTTCGGAGATACCTGTAGTGCACCTTTATAGTCACCCAGTTACGTTGTGACGTTTGATACACCCAAAGCACTCCTACGGTATCCAGGAGTTACACGCTCTCATGGTCAAAGGAAGAGATACTTGACATTTGGCAAAGCTCTAGCAAACGAACTACACGATCTTTTGTGCTAGGCTTAGGATTGGGTCTTGTCCATCACATCATTCTCCTAATGATGTGATCCCGTTATCAACGACATCCAATGTCCATAGCCAGGAAACCATGACTATCTGTTGATCACAACGAGCTAGTCAACTAGAGGCTCACTAGGGACATATTGTGGTCTATGTATTCACACGTGTATTACGATTTCCGGATAATACAGTTATAGCATGAATAAAAGACAATTATCATGAACAAGGAAATATAATAATAATACTTTTATTATTGCCTCTAGGGCATATTTCCAACAG
>NW_025266651.1:0-1500 GCF_018294505.1 Triticum aestivum
GAAATGGGCCAGAATCGGCCAAAACTGCGAGTGTTGATGACCGACACGTAAGTGCACCTTGGGGTTCAATAACTATGGAAATCACTACGGGACCCCAAAACGGTGAGTAATAGTCCACGAAACGGGTCACAATCGACAAAAATGCGAGTGTTGATGACCGACACGTAAGTGCACCTTGGGGTTCAACATCTATGGAAATTGCTACGGGCCCCAAAACGGTGAGTAATAGTCCATGAAACAGGTCACAACCGACAAAAAATGCGAGTGTTGATGACAGACACGTAAATGCACTTCGGGGTTCAACAACTATGGAAATCGCTTCGGGACCCCAAAACGGTGAGTAATAGTCCACGACCGGGTCACAATCAACAAAAACCGCGAGTGGTGATGACCGACACGTAGACACACCCTGGGGTTCGTCAATCGTGGAAATCACTTCGAGACCCCACAACCGAGTAATAGTCCAACAAACGGGTCAAAATCGGCCTGAACTACGAGTCTTGACAACCAACACGTAAGCACTCCTTGGGATTCGACAACCATGGAAATCGCTCTGGGACACCCAAACAATAATTAATAGTCCACGAAACGGGTCAGAATCACTAAGAACCGCGAGTGTTGATGACCGACACGTAGACGCACCCCGAGGTTCGTCAATCGCTGAAATCACTCTGTGACCCCAAAACAATGAGTAATAGTCCATGAAATGGGCCAGAATCAGCCAAAATTGTGAGTGTTGATGACCAAGACGTAAGTGCACCTTGGGGTTCAATAACTATGGAAATCACTACGGGACCCTCAAACGGTGAGTAATAGTCCATGAAATGGGTCACAATCGACCAAACACGTGAGTGTTGATGACTGACACGTAAGTGCACCTTGGGGTTCAACAACTATGGAAATCGCTATGGGACCCCAAAACGGGGATTAATAGTCCACGGATGGGTCACAATCAAAAAATACCGTGAGTGGTGATGACCCACACGTAGACACACCCTGGGGTTCGTCAATCGTGGAAATCACTTCGAGACCCCAAAACCGAGTAATAGTCCAAGAAACGGGTCAAAATCTGCCCGAACTACGAGTCTTGACAACCAACACGTAAGCACTCCTTGGGATTCGACAACCATGGAAATCGCTCTGGGACTCCAAAATGTTGATTAATAGTCCATGAAACGGGTCAGAATTGACAAAAACCGTGAGTCTTGATGACCGACACGTAGTCACACCCCGGGGTTCGTCAATCGTGGAAATCACTATGGGACCCCAAACAGTGAGTAATAGTCCACTAAACGGGCCAGAATCGGCCAAAAGTGCGAGTGTTGATGACCGACACGTAAGTGCACCTTGGGGTTCAATAACTATGGAACTCACTACGGGACCCCAAAACGGTGAGTAATAGTCCACGAAACGGGTCACAATCGACCAAACACGCGAGTGTTGATGACTGACACGTAAGTGCACCTTGGGGTTCAACAACTATGGAAATCGCTATGGGAC
>NW_025266652.1:0-1500 GCF_018294505.1 Triticum aestivum
CAAGCTCTACCGCTCAGCACCAGCGGCTGAGTAGGGCAGCCACGAAGCGCGCCAGCGTCGGCGAGGAGACCACCACCAGGATGTGTTGGAACATGCGGAGGAGGTAGTTTTCGCCAAACTTGCAGGCCATCGGCACCAGGTTGCGGTCGTACAGGTCGTAGCCGACCTGCAACCAGTTGGCGAAGATGGGAACCGATGGTAGCCTCGGCTTCCGGCCCTGGATCTTGGACACTCGCCTGGGTCAGCGCTGTGCATACGGCTCAGGAGGAAGATGCGAGGAAGGAGAGGAGGCTACGGAGGTAGAGCTGGCAGCAACTCCAGTGGGTAGCGGATGACCGTCACCGCAGGCGGGCGGCGGCGCCGGTGAGCGCCCTGTGCGGCAGGCACATCGGGTGGAGAGAGAAAGAGAGAGAAGTTTACGTGTGGGACCACCAGGTCATAGCGGTCAACCTAACTGTCTAGATAATGGTGTTGACTTTTTTGCCACATGGAGCTGACTTTTTTGATAACTGTCTAGATAATGCCGCCTGCAGGCCAAGCCTCCCTGGCGAGGATTCCCGGCCACGACGACCGCGGCCTGGACGTCGAGCCGGGATCCCTCCTCCCCAAGATCCAATGATCCATGGTCAGAATCATCAGATCTCAAGGAGGAGGCGCAGATGGCGGCTCCATGGTGACGACCAGTTCGACCGCGGAAGAGTGGTCGAAGATTCACCTCCAGGACTCGCCTCCCGCCGTGGCCATGGCCGCCGGCGAGCCCAAGCACGAAATTTTAGTCCGTGCATTGGTGTACCACCGCTGATCCAACTCCTCTCTTGATCCAATCCTTCCTCAATCTTTTGTGTCGCCGTACGCATCTGCGCTCCCACGGGCCACGGCTGGAGTCGCTCCACCGTCGCCCGTGCCCGCGCTCCCAGCGGCTGCGCTCGGCTCCACCATCGCGGGCGTCCGCTCGTGCTCATACAGTGCCACAAAACCAATGGCGACCGCACAACGTCGACCTCTTGAACGGGGTGAGGTCCTGGGAAGCGGGACTCCAGTGCTGCTTCGTGCACGTAATGGTAAATCTCATCACCCCCTCGGTTAACGGTGGCATGCCAGACTCTCTCGCGCCACTGTCAGTGAGGATTCAGTTCCCCCAGCTTGATGGGCACTACGGCAATATTCAGGTACATATCCATGAATCATCAAACTGAAGTTGGCTTTTCATCTGTACCTACTGAGGCTTCAGTTCTCCCCAACTTGATGGCCACTCCGTGCTTTGATTCAATGATTACAAACAGGGATTTCTGCTTGCAGATCAATATTCAATCATGGCAAGTATGTATTGTGCTATTTCCTTTTGTCAATATTATGTTTTAACCAAGCAAGTCAAACAGTTTGTGTTAGTTCCAAGCAAGCAGGATGGTGATATGTAGTCATGTCTTAGTTCATGCATTTCTACTTCTTCCACTCTGAGGACCCATGCCATGAATGTTACTTGTGCAATTTCAGCTTCCA
>NW_025266653.1:0-1500 GCF_018294505.1 Triticum aestivum
GGCCAAGGAGTTGGAAAGGGGGATTCCTACAGGCAGTCGGCTCTGATACCAACTTGTGACGCCCCCGATTCAATCGTACACTAATCATGCACGCAAATGTGTACGATCAAGATCAGGGACTCACGGGAAGATATCACAACACAACTCTACAAATAAAATAAGTCATACAAGCATCATAATACAAGCCAGGGGCCTCGAGGGCTCGAATACAAGTGCTCGATCATAGACGAGTCAGCGGAAGCAACAATATCTGAGTACAGACATAAGTTAAACAAGTTTGCCTTAAGAAGGCTAGCACAAACTGGGATACAGATCGAAAGAGGCGCAGGCCTCCTGCCTGGGATCCTCCTAACTACTCCAGGTCGTCGTCAGCGGGCAGCACGTAGTAGTAGGCACCTCCGGTGTAGTAGGGGTCATCGTCGACGGTGGCGTCTGGCTCCTGGACTCCAGCATCTGGTTGCGACAACTAGAAAGAAAGGAAAGGGGAAAAAGGGGGGAGAAAGCAACCGTGAGTACTCATCCAAAGTACTCGCAAGCAAGGAACTACACTACATATGCATGGGTATATGTGTAAGGAGGCCATATCAGTGGACTGAACTGCAGAATGCCAGAATAAGAGGGGGATAGCTAGTCTTATCGAAGACTACGCTTCTGGTAGCCTCCGTCTTGCAGCATGTAGGAGAGAGTAGATTGAAGTCCTCCAAGTAGCATCTTCAAGTAGCATCTCCAAGCAGCATCGCCAAGTAGCATCGCATAGCATAACCCTACCCGGCGATCCTTTCCTCGTCACCCTGCGGAAAAAGCGATCACCGGGTTGTCTGTGGAACTTGGAAGGGTGTGTTTTATTAAGTATCCGGTTCTAGTTGTCATAAGGTCAAGGTACAACTCCAAGTCGTCCTGTTACCGAAGATCACGGCTATTCGAATAGATTAACTTCCCTGCAGGGGTGCACCACATAGCCCAACACGCTCGATCCCATTTGGCCGGACACACTTTCCTGGGTCATGCCCGGCCTCGGAAGATCGACACGTCGCAGCCCCACCTAGGCACAACAGAGAGGCCAGCACGCCGGTCTAAACCTAAGCGCACAGGGGTCTGGGCCCATCGCCCCATAGCACACCTGCACGTTGCGAGGGCGGCCGAAAGCAGACCTAGCCTAGTGGCGTTCCAGTCCAATTCGGCGCGCGCCGCTCCGTCGCTGACGTCTGAAGTGCTTCGGCTGATACCACGACGTCGGGATACCCATAACTACTCCCACGTAGATGGTTAGTGCGTATAGGCTCGTAGCCAGACTCAGATCAAATACCAAGATCTCGTTAAGCGTGTTAAGTGTCCGCGAACGTCGAACAGGGCCAGGCCCACCTCTCTCCTAGGCGGTCTCAACCTGCCCTGTCGCTCCGCCACAAAGATCCACACAGAGGGCCGTCGGGACAAAGGTCCTTTCAGCCCCCAATCCGTGAATCACTCGCGGGTACTCTTCGAGCTGACCCGACTTTAGTC
>NW_025266654.1:0-1500 GCF_018294505.1 Triticum aestivum
ATGTCTCTTACCGATTTACCGCTTTCTTTTTGGGGCTATGCTTTAGAGACTGCCGCATTCACTTTAAATAGGGCTCCGTCGAAATCCGTTGAGACGACACCGTATGAATTATGGTTTGGGAAGAAACCTAAGCTGTCATTTCTAAAAGTTTGGGGATGCGATGCTTATGTCAAGAAACTTCAACCTGAAAAGCTCGAACCCAAGTCGGAAAAATGCGTCTTCATAGGATACCCAAAAGAAACTATTGGGTACACCTTCTACCTCAGATCCGAAGGCAAGATCTTTGTTGCCAAGAATGGGTCCTTTCTGGAGAAAGAGTTTCTCTCGAAAGAAGTAAGTGGGAGGAAAGTAGAGCTTGATGAAGTATTACCTCTTGAACCGGAAAATGGCGCAACTCAAGAAAATGTTCCTGAGGTGCCTGCACCGATTAGAGAGGAAGTTAATGAAAATTTTCAAGATACTTCTGATCAAGCCCCTACTGAAATTCGAAGGTCCACAAGGACACGTTCCGCACCAGAGTGGTACGGCAACCCTGTCTTGGAAATCATGCTATTAGACAATGGTGAACCTTCGAACTATGAAGAAGCGATGGCGGGCCCGGATTCCGACAAATGGCTGGAAGCCATGAAATCCGAGATAGGATCCATGTATGAAAACAAAGTATGGACTTTGACTAACTTGCCCGTTGAGCGGCGAGCCATAGAAAATAAATGGATCTTTAAGAGGAAGACAGACGCGGATGGTAATGTGACCATCTATAAAGCTCGGCTTGTCGCTAAGGGTTATCGACAAGTTCAAGGGGTTGACTACGATGAGACTTTCTCACCGGTAGCGAAGCTGAAGTCCGTCCGAATCATGTTAGCAATTGCCGCATTCTATGATTACGAGATATGGCAAATGGACGTCAAAACGGCATTCCTTAATGGTTTCCTTAAGGAAGAATTGTATATGATGCAGCCGGAAGGTTTTGTCGATCCTAAGAATGCTGACAAAGTGTGCAAGCTCCAACGCTCGATTTATGGGCTGGTGCAAGCATCTCGGAGTTGGAACTTCGCTTTGATGAGATGATCAAAGCGTTTGGGTTTACACAGACTTATGGAGAAGCCTGCGTTTACAAGAAAGTGAGTGGGAGCTCTGTAGCATTTCTCATATTATATGTAGATGACATATTTTTGATGGGAAATGATATAGAACTCTTGGACAGCATCAAGGCCTACTTGAATAAAAGTTTTTCAATGAAGGACCTTGGAGAAGCTGCTTATATATTAGGCATCAAAATCTATAGAGATAGATCGAGACGCCTCATAGGTCTTTCACAAAGCACATACCTTGATAAGATATTGAAGAAGTTCAATATGGATCAATCCAAGAAGGGGTTCTTGCCTGTGTTGCAAGGTATGAAATTGAGCTCAGCTCAATGTCCGACCACGGCAGAAGATATAGAAGAGATGAGCGTCATCCCCTATGCCTCAGCCATAGGTTCTATTATTTATGCCATGC
>NW_025266655.1:0-1500 GCF_018294505.1 Triticum aestivum
GGGTGTCCTAACGCGACAGTAGGTGGTACCGGTGAAGGGGGGGAACATCCGGGAGGTATTCCCGATGTTTCACGTTTTCGGACAGACGGACCGGAGGGGGAAAGTTGCTAGTTCGATATGTTAGGGAGGTGTGGTGGACGAACGGACTGCGTATTCGGATTCGTCTCGTCGTTCTGAGCAACTTTCATATAGAAAACATTTTCATCCGAGTTACGGTTTAAAAGATATGAATTTTCAAAGTTTATTTGAATTTCTGGAATTATTTAATTAACAGAAAAGGGATATGACGTCAGCATGACGTAGGAGTGACGTCAGCGGTTAACAGTCCGGGTTGACTGGTCAAACTGACAAGGGGGACCCACCTGTCATAGACAGTGGGTTAACAGAGGATTAACTAATTAGTTTTTTAGTTAATTAACTACTGGGCCCACCTGTCAGTGAGAGATTAATTAAACTAATTATTTTTATTTATAAAACTTTTTCTTTTTCTTTTCTTTTTTTTTAATTTTTGCGGCGGGGCCCGCATGTCAGCGACTGGGCCTGCCCAGTCAGCAGTTGACTGGGTCAACCCAGTCAACTGGGGCCCGTGGGGGCCACTGGCAGGGACACTGGGGGTGGGGCCAGGCCAGCCACGTCGGCGGCCGGCGCCGGCGCAACTCCGGCGACCAAAACCGCGGCGGTCCCTCGCCGGAGTTGGCCGGATTCGCGCTACGGGGCTCGGGGAGGAACGGGGCTAGGCCCATTCGAAAGAGCTCGCAGCGCCGCATCCAGGGGTGGCCGGGGTTTCGCCGGACTCGGCCGGAATCGGCGCCGGCGAGCGGCGGAGGCGGCGGCGCGCACGGGTGCTCGAGGGGGACATGGCTACGGCGGGCTATCGGAAAAGCGGAGGGGCTGGGGAGCTTCTACGTGCGGTGGGGAGCGCTGTGGGCTTGAGCCCGTGACCATTTGGTCACCGGAGACACGCCGGCGGCGAGCTCCGCGGCGTGGCGTTCGGGCGCGCGCGGGGAAGAAGCTACGGAGCGCGAGCGAGCTAGCGGAGAGGGGGAGGAGGTAGAGGAGCTCACCGCGCGGCGCAAGAAAGGCCCGTGGGTGCTTAGGAGCAGCAGGTCGTCGCCGGGGAAGAAAGGGGGTCGCCGGCGTCCGAGTTTGAAGGCGAGCTCGGGGAGGCGGTTGCAGTGGCTCCGAGCCTCGAAGGAGAGGCGGAGGGGGTGTAGTCGAGGGCGGCGACGTCGTACGACACGGCGGGGTGGCGAGTGGGGCACGGTGGCCGCGTGAACGACGGGAACGGCGGCGAGCGCGTCGGGCGTGGGGAAGAGGGGAGCGGCGCGGATCCGGGGGAGGGAAGAGGAAGGCGCGGGGGCCGAGAGGGAGAGCGGTGTGAGTGGGAGAGAGGCCCGAGGGAGCGGGGCCGCTGGCGCCCTTATCCTCTCGCGGGGTTCACCGCCGGCGAGGGGGTTCGGCGGCGACGCTCCCCTGTTCCGACCCGGTCGGGGGAACAGG
>NW_025266656.1:0-1500 GCF_018294505.1 Triticum aestivum
CGGAGAGGCTGCGGAGTGTTCTTTTTCGCACATTGTTTGATGCGAAAGTCTCGAAGACTGTGAGAACGGTACTGGTGTCCTTGGGCTGGCTTTCTGCAGCCTCCGGAATTAAGAGGTCCTCGCCGATTTTGGCCACCTGCCGGAGTATCCAACATGCTCTAAGGCTGTGAGTTGGTGTGGCGTCCTCTATACTGTGAATTCTACAGGGTCCATCAAGCCATCTTTCCAGTACGGTTCCATGCCCTGTAGAGGGTTTTGGCTTTTTGATGTTTATCCCGGGTGTCCTATGATGATGCACCCTCTTAGTTCAGACGGGATTACTATTCAAGGCCGGATTATCCCAAAATTTTATTTCGGTTTTCCAGGCGCTTTCCATCGCACAGTATTTTTGTACTATGGACGCCAAGTCAGCGAAGCGTGTAATATCACGACGACTTACGGCGTTAAGGATTTCCTCGTCCGTGCAATTACTGCAGAAAATTGAGATTGTGTCTCCCTCGCGGCAATCCTTTATCCTGTTCATAACCAGGAGGAATCTGGCCCAGTAATGATGTATTGTTTCCTCAGGCCTCTGCCTGATTTGGGAGAGATCTCTTATGATCGGGTGGGCGGGTGTCGTTGAATTTGAAACCTCACCCAATCCAAGATTCGGAGGCCCAAGAGTTTCTGAACTCTGAAGTTCGGATTCTTGGATGTTGTCCAATGAATCTGGCCCGTTGCCTGATCCTAAGCTCAAGTCTTGAGTTACATCCTCCCCTCCACGGGTATCCGGCTTGGAGGGATCGGGAATTCGGACGTAGCTAGTCCTTAAAATAGATGAAGGGTCGCCGCACTGCGCCTCTACCACGGCAACATGGTGGGTGACTTGGGGAGAGTTAATTTCTCTTAGATCGGGTTTAAGCCCAACCTGGTCGTAATTCGTAGCGACCCCCAGGGCGGCGATGCGATCCAGGAGCTCGTTTACGGAAGAGAGCTTCATTGGATCTAGCTGCTCGACGAGCTCCGAGCTGACGTGTAGGTTGCTTTTGATGACCCAAGAGGTCACCGTCGGCGCAACAGCCGAACAGACGGTCATGAGGAAACCACCTAGCCGGAGAGTTTGGCTGACAGCCAAGGCTTCCTTAGCAACAGCGCCGTCTTTAAAGACGGGAGGAGGCATCCTTCCTGATTGCGGAGGCATCCTTCCTGATTGCGATGGCACAGAGGAACTCTCAATGAAAGCACCAATGTCGGTGTCAAAACCGGCGGATCTCGGGTAGGGGGTCCCGAACTGTGCGTCTAGGCCGGATGGTAACAGGAGGCAGGGAACACGATGTTTTACCTAGGTTCGGGCCCTCTTGATGGAGGTAAAACCCTATGTCCTGCTTAATTAATATTGATGATATGGGTAGTACAAGGGTAGATCTATCACGAGATCAAGGAGGCTAAACCCTAGAAGCTAGCCTATGGTATGATTGTTGTATATGGAGTTGATGTCCTACGGACTACAACCCTCCGGTT
>NW_025266657.1:0-1500 GCF_018294505.1 Triticum aestivum
GAAAGACATGACGGTGTACTCGTATGAACCATAACGAGTCACAAATGCGGTCTTGGGGATATCTTCCTCACGAACACGGATCTGGTGGTAACCCAACCTCAAGTCGAGTTTAGAGAACACTGATGATCCAGCCAATTGATCATACAGATCATTGATCCGAGGAAGAGGATACTTATTCTGAATGGTAGCTTGATTTATAGGACGGTAGTCTTGGACCAATCGGTTCGTCCCATCTTTCTTCTTGACAAAGAGAGAAGGTGCTCCCCAAGGAGAGCAACTTGGGCGAATGAAACCACTTCGAAGAGAATTATCGATTTCCTCCTTAAGCTCAAGGAGTTCATGCGGCGGCATCTTGTAGGGTCGCTTGGCTATAGGAGTGGTGCCTGGTTTCAAGTCGATGACGAATTCGACAGCTCTAGCAGGGGGAATCCCTGGGAGTTCTTCAGGAAAGACGTCTAGGAATTCACGCACGACGGGGATGTTTTCAATGCCCTCAAGTGGTGCAGCGTTCAATGCGTTTAAGGCATAAAGTCTGGCCTCGGCATTCCGAACCAGATGAGCATCGTAGCTAATTATTTCATCAGAAGGGTGTAGCAGATGGACGGTCTTGGTGGCGCAAACGATAGAAGCAGTATGCGCCTTTAACCAATCCATTCCCAGAATGAGGTCAATGTTAGACGACTTCAGTATAATGGGCGAGGCACGAAACTCCAACCCTTCGATTTCCACAGGGACGTCAATGCCAACCATGGAGGTCTGACATTGTCCCGCAGGGGTTTTTACCACTACCGAAGTGTTCATCTGCTCAAATTTAACATCGTGCTTGTATGCAAATTCTTCTGACATGAATGAATGCGATGCACCTGTATCAAATAAAACGGATGCTGGTACTGAATTTATGAGGAGTGTACCCATCACAGTAGCAGGCTGGTCTTGAGCTTCATTCAGATCAATGTGGTTGGCATGAACACGGCCATAAGACTTGGCAATGTTGTTGCGGGCCTGGTTGTTTCCACGGCCAGTAGCTGGAAGGGCCAGTTGATTCTGTTTTTGATTCTGATAGCAGTTCCTGGCAAGGTGACCTGGTTGACCACACTTGTAGCACAGGCCATTATTGGGAGTGGGAACAGGAGCTTGGGGTGGCGGAGCTGGTAGCCTTGGCAGCCTAGTTGGAGCAGTAGGCAGACGAGGTGCAGCATAAGACTGCCTTGGGGCTGGTGCATTTGGACGGTACATGCTGTTCGGGATCCATATCTTACGCTTCTGCGAGGGCGGGCCCGAAGATGAGCCCGTGTCACGGTTGCGCCTTTGAGAGCTCTGGTGTTCTTGCAGACCAGTCTCGACATTGATGGCCTTGTTCACCAAGGTGGCGAAATCAGCAAAGTCGTGCACTAGAAGTGCGAGCTTGATGTCAGCTTGCAGGCCTTCACGGAACTTCTCCTGTCTGCGAGCATCAGTTGCAATGTCTTCTTCAGCATAGCGGGATAAGTCCAGAAACTC
>NW_025266658.1:0-1500 GCF_018294505.1 Triticum aestivum
ACATCCTGGAGGAGGGTGATTCGTAGATTATTATCTTAAGTGGCAAAAAGAATTACTTTTGATATAGAGATCATTGAGACTCTCTATATCAGCCTAAGGCAAATCACAGCAATCGTTTGGAGGGGGTCGGTAGAATGGCATACTCGGACTTGGATGATGTGGATTACCTTGTTGAAGACAACGCAATGGATGAATTTACTTATCACCGGAAATGGAAGGGACATTGGTGGTGCAAGCTGGGAACAAAATGCAAATGCTGGGAACGATTCTGGTAACTGGGGAAGAACCCAACAATAAAGAGTGAATTCACTGGTTGAAAAGGTCATAGCATTGCCGAGGAAACTGAGAGGAATCCTAGTTAGAGCCGATGGTAACACGTAGCGCTTGTACGTGCTTTCAAGAACTTGAGCATTTCCACAATCATCAAGGTTTTACCAACATCTGTGTCAAGGATCCTGGCAACACAACTTGCTACCATGATGAATGATGATGGATGATGCAGATGCAAAGGAAGATAACATCATCTCAGATTTCACCCTTGACGGGGCCAAGGAGATAGAATCTGGATGATCGACCGAGAGACATTTAGCACTCCGCTTCTAATGTTCTCCTTGATGTGCTAGTGTATCCCATTCATTGAAATGGTTTGGTATCTAGAACATCAAGTAAAGGTCGGACTTCGGGAACACAAAGATCCATAGGGGCAACTAGGGAGTAAATCCTACGAAATCCCTATGGGGAGGTGGCCAATTTCATCAAATAAGATACTATAATAATAGGTCTACCGGATGTGTGTGTTGGCCATGACATCCACCTTACCGGTTATCGAGAGACCAATATTATAATTCTTGGGAAATGTTCCAACCCATCATATCTGCCTAAGATTCAGATCTGGTTGGTGTCAGGATATTCCAGACTCATCGAGTCTAGGAAGAAAAATGAAAGTTTGCAACACAAATCAACGAGATGACGTTGCGAGATTCTCGGGAGATGAACTATGATAGCAAGCTCCAAAACATGAGCTGGTTCTGCTACAAACATGTGAACATGTTGTCCAAGACAAGCATGACCACAAAGTAGTCTTATAATAAAACACTACCGAATTCAGGAGGGGAACCATCATCGAGGATATCGAAGTCCTTGCATAAGGTATACTCTTAAGAAGGAACTTCTTCTCCTTGAACAATTCAATCAGTGGCTTGGTGTGCTAGGGACACATATAGATTGAAGGTTGCAAGTCTTCAAACCACAGAATTCTTCGCACGTGTGCATGACTGATTTGGAATGATTCCAAGAAAACAACATTGACTTTCTCGAATCCACGGCGGCAACTTGCATCAGATGCACATGAATTAAAGGAAGTCACTACCTTCATCCAAACATATGCTTCATGAGCTAGCATGAACAAATGCTTTCAAAAGTTTCCAACACTAGCTTAATGTTCAACAAAATTATGGAGGAGATAAGGATGTTGTCAATGGGCTCAACAACAATTCATCT
>NW_025266659.1:0-1500 GCF_018294505.1 Triticum aestivum
CCCCCCCCCCTGAACCCAAGCCACTGGGTGTTGCCTGGGGGCGCGTGTCACATCCCTAGTTCTGGTATGACCTAGACTAGCTAGTCGTTTGTGCATCATGTTTAAATTCCATTTAAATTTGAAATGGGGATTTGTGAAACCCTCAGAATCATTTCTAGAAATGACCCAGATAAAAATTGCTCCAAAAAGGTCCAAGAAAATGTTCATGTTGCTCTCTGAAAATATTGGGCAGAGATAAAAATCAAGCCAATATTTTTAGGAGCTCATAGGTATTTATTTTGGGCATTTGGAATAAATGCAAAATTATTTGCATTGGATATATATATGTCATATATATAATATATGTCCAAAAATTATGCCATTTATTAAGGAGCTTTGGAATATTATAAATAGCTCCTATAAAAATTGGCATAAGTAAATAAAATGATTTAGTAATATTACTAAATCAAAACAAATGTCAGAAAAATAGAAAAGAAAAGGAAATAGAAAAACCTACTTGTGCTTACCTCCCTGTGCAGCCCGTTACTTTGCAGCCCAGCAGCAGCCCAGGCCGCCGCCTCCTCTGTCTTCTTCTTCGTGCCTACTGGCACTGTGCGTGTCGCGCGCGCGCTCGCCCGTGGCCACTTCTCCCGCCACCTCCTGCTTCTCCCTCTCATCGCCCTGGACGCCCTGGACGTCGCCACGACGCCCCGCACCTCTCTCCCTCTCTCTCATTCCTCCCCCTCCCCTGGTCTCTCTCCCACGCGCACGGCCGAACGCCACCGTGGCCGCTGCTCGCCGTTACCGTAGCCACCGCCTCCCCCTCGCCTCCCCGACACGCTCCCTAGCTCGGCCATGTCGCCCTTGTCCTCTCTGCCAAGCTGCGCCTCGTCGGACGCCCCGTGGAGCCGTCGCCGTTGCCATCTTCGCCTCCGGTCGCCAGAGATCATCCTTGCCGCCCCGCCGACTCTAGCCCTCCCCCGAGCTCACTGACGACGCCATCGAGATTGCTGTGAGGCCCTGACCGTTTCCCCTCTGTTTTACCGTCGTTTCCCGTGCCGTAGCCACAAACTCGAGTGGACCCGAGCTCCAGCCGCCGCCCCGAGCTCCGGTCCGGCAAGCTCCAGCCACCCCTCCTCCTTCCTGCCCCACTAGATGCGCGAGAGCCCGGGCTACGCCCCGGTGCTCTCAGACGCCGCCCCCGTGGCCCCCAACACGGACGCCGCCGCGTCCTGTGGTCGCCGCCGACGACCTCGCCAGCCTGACGGGTGGGCCCCGTTGGCCAGGTGATTAGCTTAGTCCTAATCACCACCAAATCTAACCCCTGACGCTGACAGTGGGCCCCTGCGCTCTAATCTTTTAATTAGATTAGTAAAAACCCCTTGTTTAACACTGTGTCACTGACGTGTGGACCCCACACGTCAGGTTTGACCTGGTCAGCACCGTTGACCTGCTGACGCAGGCATGACGTCATGCTGATGCAGTTATACTTTTTCTGGATATAAATTAATCAGGAAATTC
>NW_025266660.1:0-1500 GCF_018294505.1 Triticum aestivum
ACAACTCCGGGTCGTCCTTTTACCGAGGGACACGGCTATTCGAATAGATAAACTTCCCTGCAGGGGTGCACCACATAACCCAACACGCTCGATCCCAATTGGCCGGACACACTTTCCTGGGTCATGCCCGGCCTCGTAAGATCAACACGTCGCAGCCCCACCTAAGCACAACAGAGAGGTCAGCACGCCGGTCTAACCCTATGCGCGCAGGGGTCTGGGCCCATCGCCCTATGCACACCTGCACGTTGCGTACGCGGCCGGAAGCAGACCTAGCCTAGTGGCGTTCCAGTCCAATCCGGCGCGCGCCACTCAGTCGCTGACGTCAAGAAGGCTTCGGCTGATACCACGACGTCGGGATACCCATAACTACTCCCACGTAGATGGTTAGTGCGTATAGACCAAATGGCCAGACTCAGATCAAATACCAAGATCTCGTTAAGCGTGTTAAGTATCCGCGAACGCAGACCAGGGCCAGGCCCACCTCTCACCTAGGCGGTCTCAACCTGCCCTGTCGCTCCGCCACAAAGATCCACTTGCGGGTACTCCTACGAGCCGACCCGACTTTAATCATCACATGTGTCATGTATATGGTATATAAGTATATGCCCGTGTTCACCGCCCAGGTGATCACGGCCCGATAGTATAGCACAGCAGACGGACAAGAATGTTGGGCCACTGATGGAAATCTAGCATCCTAGACTAAGCAGTAGGATAGCAGGTAAGGGGAACAACTGTAGCAACAATGACAGGCTATGCAACAGAATAGGATTAATCGAAAGCAGTAACATGCTTCACTACTCTAATGCAAGTAGTAGAGAGTAGAGTAGGCGATATCTGGTGATCAAGGGGGGGGCTTGCCTGGTTGCTCTGGCAAGTAGGAGGGGTCGTCGACTCCGTAGTCGAACTGGGCAGCAGCAGTGTCGGTCTCGTAGTCTACCGGAGAGAAGAGGGGGAAGAAACAGTAAATACAATGCAAACATAAGCATGACGATGCGTGACATGTCAATGAGCGGTGCTAGGGGTGTCCTAACGCGACAGTAGGTGGTACCGGTGAAGGGGGGGAACATCCGGGAGGTATTCCCGATGTTTCGCGTTTTTGGACAGACGGACCGGAGGGGGAAAGTTGCTAGTTCGATAGGTTAGGGAGGTGTGGTGGACGAACGGACTGCGTATTCGGATTCGTCTCGTTGTTCTGAGCAACTTTCATATAGAAAACATTTTAATCCGAGTTACGGATTAAAAGATATGATTTTCTAAAGGTTTTATTAATTTCTGGAATTTAATTAATTATTTAATTTAATTCGAAATTTGGATTAATGACATCAGCATGATGTCATGCTGACATCAGCAGTCAACAGGGGTTGACTAAGTCAAACTGACATGTGGGTCCAGTGGGACCCACCTGTCATTCACTATTTAGATTAATTAGGGTTTAACTAATTAATTATTATTTAATTAAATTAAACAGGATTAATTAACTTAATTAATTAATTAATTAAT
>NW_025266661.1:0-1500 GCF_018294505.1 Triticum aestivum
GGCGAATCAGCATGACCCTTTGCTGACCCATGACGCTAGCCGTGGTGGGTGACCCGAGCGAAAGGCAGGAGGCGCCACCCACTTGCTGCCCCTGGGAGCGGTGATATAGAACCACTCTCGTTGCCACAAGCCAAGCTCCTCTTGAAAAGAGCCCTCGGGCCATGGAGCATCAACATGCTTGCTTATAACAGCGCCTCCGCACTCTGCGTGTCGTCCCTCGATCATCCTCGGCTCCACTTTAAAAGTCTTGAGCCATAATCCGAAGTGAGGGGTAACACGGAGGAACGCTTCACACACGACGATGAATGAGGAAATATGGAGGATGGACTCCGGAGCTAAGTCATGGAATTCCAGCCCGTAATAAAACAGCAGCCCCCTCACAAAGGGATCCATTGGGAAGCCTAACCCCCGAAGGAAGTGAGACATGAACACCATGCTCTCACCGGGCTGGGGACTGGGAACGGCCTGCCCTTGAGCAGGCAACCTATGCGAAATTTCTCCGGTCAGGAACTTAGCCTCTCTTAACATTGTCGAAGGTCTGAAGCGCCTGGAATCTGGAGCCTAGGGTGTTGGAACTTGAGGCGACGGGCGAACTCGTTTGAGATTGGAAACAGGAGTAAGGCCTTGGTATCTTTATAAGAGGTTGAATACCAAGAGCCCTCCCCGTAACCTTTGGGACTCGCCTTTAATCGAGGAAACGTGCTAACAGGAACGATTGGGTTACCGACGTCCGTATTGATGAGAATCCCGTAAAAGGGGGGACACGATCTCTGCTTTGACAAGACGTGCCAAGGAAACCGCCTCGCAAAGCGTGCTGAGGTGGAAAAGTAAAAACGATTCGAGTAAAAGACTTGGCCGTAGTGTGATGACACACAGCGAAATACGTCAGCAGATTTGATTTGTGTTAATATTATTCTCTCTATGGCAATATGTGGAAACTTATTTTGCAGAGCCGGACACTATCCTTGGTGTTTAAAATCTTCTTGAAGAACTTGGAGGAGGAACCCGCCTTGCAATGCCGAAGACAATCTGCGCGCCGGACTCGTCGTCATTGAAGCCTGGTTCAGGGGCTACTGAGGGAGTCCTGGATTAGGGGGTGTTCGGGTAGCCGGACTATACCTTCAGCCGGACTCCAGGACTATGAAGATACAAGATTGAAGACTTCGTCCCGTGTCTGGATGGGACTTTCCTTGGCGTGGAAGGCAAGCTTGGCGATGCGGATATTCAAGATCTCCTACCATTGTAACCGACTCTGTGTAACCCTAACCCTATCCGGTGTCTATATAAACCGGAGGGTTCTAGTCCGTAGGACAACTCCATCATACAACAATCATACCATAGGCTAGCTTCTAGGGTTTAGCCTCCTTGATCTCGTGGTAGATCTACTCTTGTACTACCTATATCATCAATATTAATCAAGCAGGAGTAGGGTTTTACCTCCATCGAGAGGGCCCGAACCTGGGTAAAAACATCGTGTCCGTTGTCTCCTGTTACCATCCG
>NW_025266662.1:0-1500 GCF_018294505.1 Triticum aestivum
CGCCGAGGATGAAGTCGAAACAGCCCAAATCAATGTCGGCGCAGGTGATGGTGAAGTGCTCGTCGCCGATCGTGATAAGCACGTCACGGGCAAGCCCATGTCAGCGTACACGGTCGCCATTAGCGACGGTGACCCGCAGCTGCTCCCCGCCTGTCGGTTGTAACGCGAGGCGCTACATGGTGGCCTCTGGCAGGAAATTATGTGTGGAACCTATGTCCAGGAGGGCCACCAGGCGCTCGCCCTGGATCGTGACCAGTAAGAGCATCGTCCGTTCATCACGAATGCCGGCCAGCGCATGAAGTGAGACAACAAGGGCAGTGGCCGGAGCGGGCGCGGGTGCCGGTGCGGGCTCTGCGTCGGCTGGGGCGCCGAGGCCATCCTCCGGTGTGTCATCCTACGGGTTCGGGAACCATGCAGACATGACCGAGACAACTTTCCGGCCAATAACCAACAGCGGGATCTGGATACCCATGTTGGCTCCCACATGTTCCACGATGATCTCATCGGATGAACCACGATGTTAAGGATTCAAGCAATCCCGTATACAATTCCCTTTGTCAATCGGTACGTTACTTGCCCGAGATTCTATCGTCGGTATCCCAATACCTCGTTCAATCTCGTTACCGGCAAGTCACTTTACTCGTTCCGTAATGCATGATCCCGTGACTAACTACTTAGTCACACTGAGCTCATTATGATGATGCATTACCGAGTGGGCCCAGAGATACCTCTCCGTCATACGGAGTGACAAAAATCCCAGTCTCGATTCGTGCCAACCCAACAGACACTTTCGGAGATACCAGTAGTGCACCTTTATAGCCACCCAGTTACGTTGTGACGTTTGGCACACCCAAAGCATTCCTACGGTATCCGAGAGTTGCACAATCTCATGGTCTAAGGAAATGATACTTGACATTAGAAAAGCTTTAGAATACGAACTACACGATCTTGTGCTAGGCTTAGGATTGGGTCTTGTCCATCACATCATTCTCCTAATGATGTGATCCCGTTATCAATGACATCCAATGTCCATGGTCAGGAAACCGTGACCATCTGTTGATCAACGAGCTAGTCAACTAGAGGCTTACTAGGGACATGGTGTTTGTCTATGTATCCACACATGTATCTGAGTTTCCTATCAATATAATTCTAGCATGGATAATAAACAATTATCATGAACAGGGAAATATAATAATAACCAATTTATTATTGCCTCTAGGGCATATTTCCAACAATTGATTGCATCCATGCATTGTAATTTGAATACTAAATTGTTTTATATTTCTTCTGGATTAGTTAAAAGCTATGGCGGGCAATACCGGCAGAGAGGGAGAAGAGGCCATGTTCGAGATCATACGCAGCCCTAACAGGCCAGATGATCTGAATGAAGGACATGACGGCTCCCAATATCTGAACAATACCGGGGAGGGTGTTGATAAGATATTCGATCTCGACGACCGAGCTCATGAAGTCATGAACTATGATTATGATTATGATGAC
>NW_025266663.1:0-1500 GCF_018294505.1 Triticum aestivum
GTAAACGCACCGCGGGGTTCATCAATCGTGGAAATCACTCTGGGACCCCAAAACAGTGAGTAATAGTCCATGAAACAGGCCAGAATCGTCAAAAACTGCGAGTGTTAATGACCGACACGTAAGCGCACCTTGGAGTTCAAACACTATGGAAATCGCTTCGGGACCCCAAGACGGTGAGTAATAGTCCACGAAACAGCTCAGAATTGGCCAAAACCATCTGTGTTGACGACGAACACTTAAACGCACCCCGGGGGTCGTCAATCGTGGAAATCGCTCTAGGACCCACAAATGATGGGTAGTAGTCCATGAAACGGACCAGAATTCGCCAAATTTGTGAGTGTTGATGACCGACATGTAACCGCACTCCGGGGTTCGTCAATCGTGGGAATCACTCTAGGACCCCAAAACGATGAGTCATAGTGCAGTTAACGGCCAGAATTGGCCAAAACTGCGAGTGTTGATGACCGACACGTAAGCACACCTTGGGGGTTCAACAACCATGGAATCGCTTTGGGACCCCAAAATGGGGAGTAATAGTCCACGAAACGGGTCAGAATCGACAAAAAAGCGCGATTGTTGATGACCGACACGTTAACGCTCCCCGGGGTTCATCAATTGTATAAATCACTCGGGGACCCCAAAACATCGAGTAATAGTCCACTAAACGGGCTTGAATCGGCCAAGGCTGCCAGTGTTGTTGAAAGACACGAAGCGCACCTTGGGGTTCAACAACTATGGAAATCGCTTTGGACCCCAAAACGGTGAGTAATTGTCCATGAAACGGGCCAGACTCGACAAAATTTGTGAATGTTGATGACGGACACGTACACGCACACCGGGGTTTGTCAATCGTGGAAATCGCTCTAGGACACCAAAACGATGAGTGATAGTGCACGAAACGGACCAGAATCGGGCAAAAACTGCGATTATTGATGATCGACACGTAAGCACTCAGTGGGGTTAAACAACCATGGAAATCGCTTTGGGACCCCAAAAAACGGTTCGTAATAATCCATGAAACAGGTCAGTATCGACAAAAACCGCGAGTGTTGATGACTGACATGTAAACACACCCTGGGTTCATCAATAGTGGAAATCACGCCGGGACCCCAAAACAGTGAGTAATGGTCCATGAAACGGGCCAAATCGTCCAAAACTGCGAGTGTTGATGACCGACATGCAAGCGCACCTTGGTGTTCAAACACTATGGAAACTGCTCAAAATTGGCCAAAACCGTCTCTGTTGACGACATACACTTAAACGCACCCCGGGGATCGTCAATCGTGGAAACCACTCTAGGACCCCAAATTGGTGGGTTGTAGTCCACGAAACGGACCAGAACTGGCCAAAATTGTGAGTGTTGATGACCGACACGTAAACGCACCTCGGGGTTCGTCAATCGTGGAAATCACTTCGGGATCCCAAAATTAAGTTGAAACGGGCTAGAATCGGCTCAAACTGATAGGCTTGACGACCAACGCTTAAGCACACGTTGGGATT
>NW_025266664.1:0-1500 GCF_018294505.1 Triticum aestivum
AAAACAAGTTAAACATGGCATTGATGCAAAATGCACCCAAACATCAAGCAAACACCTCAAAAAAAGGATGCAACATGATAATATGAAACTACATGCAATTCTAAGCATGTTTCATATAGAGCACACTCACAACGGAGCAACGGTTCAACACACACACACTAAACAGGTTATAGCAACAATCTATCCAAAACAGCAACTAGGCATATTGCAAGCACCAAAACAACATGCTACAGCACCCCAACAAGAGAACAAAAGGCATGTACATGATGTACAGGTAAAGCATAACAAAACATGAACACGGAGCTATCTCCAGAAATCACTAGAACATGCTCAAACACACATGGCAAGATTGCAAATAATAATAGTTCAGACTTTGCAGAAAATAACATCAGGTTGCAATGTTTAGAGCTATCAAACAACATGTTACCGGAACTTATCATGGCAAACAAAGGCATGGCATGAATCTACTAGACCCATAGAACAAAAGTCCCTTACTGACCATGAGCCAAAAAGGTTCAGAAAATATGATGGCACCCACGTAAACATAGCAAGTTATATTACAGATTCATACATGGCAGAAACAACGATAAGTAGGCATGTAGATGAGCTTGTACCACTCACCACAGAGAAATACATGGCATGGAAATGCAACCAACAGTAAGAAGACATATTTGTGAAGCTAAGCATGGCAAGAGCAAGTTCATAGGGTGCATGGATCACTAACAACAAGCATGGCAACAACTGAACTTAATGTTAACAGGCTGACAGCAACATTATTTAGCAACTTTGGAGCAAGATAACAACAATCTACAGCAAGATATAAATGCAACCAGGGGCATGGATGGATAGAGCATGACATGTAGAACAAAACACCCTTAGTGAACATCTCCAGATTATGCATAGAATCTTGGAGCAGCAGGTTTACATAGCATCACGAAATAACAGATTCAGCCTAGCAAAACAGTAACAGCAAGTACCCTACTAAGCAAGCTTGATTCACTCACCATAAGTCATTGCATGACAAGATAAGCATAGCATCATCAATAAGACATGTTTATGAAACAAACCAAGGCAAGAACAAGTTCATAGCATGCAAGGATCAACTACAACAACCTTGGCAAAATTGAATAACATGTAAACAATCTGCCAGGAAACATTTGTAGCAAAAGTAGAGCAAGCAAATGACATGCTAGACTACTCCATAATTGCAAACAGGGGAATGAATGGATAGAGAATAACCATATGTTCAAAACATCCTTACTGAAGTATCTCAAAATATGCATGGATCTCTCTGTACCATCAAGTTTACATGGCATGAAAATAACAGCAGAACAGGGACTAAAATCAGCAACATCACGAAGCCTAGTTTACATGCTTGTGCTAGTCACCACATTGATCACAAAAATTACATGGTAAGCACCTCTTTAAACAATACATTGCATAGTTCAAAACACATGTAGACATCAACCTCATAGGATGCACACATCAATCATGGCAAAA
>NW_025266665.1:0-1500 GCF_018294505.1 Triticum aestivum
TTTACTGTGGCAATGACAGGTCATGCAAAGGATAAAGGGGTTCAGCTACCGCAGCAAGTAACAAATATGTCGTTGTTGTCCTAATGCAGTAAAAGAGAGCAGGAGCGAGAGAGTGGGATTTTATCGGAATGAACAAGGGGGTTTTGCTTGCCTGGCACTTCTGAAGATAACATTGAGTCTTCATCAGTGTCAACGATCACATCATCGGTATCACGTCTATCGAGAGGGGACAAATACCGGCAACACAGAAGGGAACACAATCAATGCAATGCACAATATGATGCATGATCATGACATGGCAAAATGAATGTGTTTTGGGCTAATGCAACTAGCAACAGATTAAATGAAGTTGGTTTGAATACAAGATTCAAATTCAAACTCCATATGTGATTATTCAAATGCCATTTAATTGATTTGTGCTAAACAGCAGCTATAAGTTGTTCTAACATGCATGGAAATGGTACAAATGGATTCCTTGAATTTTTCTGATAATTTTTCATATATAAATTATCTAATTTAGAGTTACGGTTGAATTTCTATGATTTTTAGAAGTTTTTACAAATTTCTGGAATTTCCTGAATATTTATAAAATGAACTAAATTCCAGAAAAGGAATATTGCGTCAGCATGGCGTAAGGCTGAGGTCAGCAGGTCAACTGGGTCGCCCAGAGTCAAACCTGACGTGTGGGGGCCACACGTCAGTGACACAGGTTAGACAGGGGGGGTTAGTTTAGTTTAATTAAAGATTAGGGGCACTAGGGCCCACATGTCAGTGTCAGGGGGTTAGCTTAGGTGGTGATTAGCTTAAACTAATCACCTGATGGCGGGGGCCCACCTGTCATAGACCCAGGGGAGGTCAAACCCCTGGTCAAACGACTCAATCCCGCCGGCGTTGAGTCGCCGGCGAGGCCGAGGCGGCGGAGGCCTTCGGGTTTCTTGCTCCGGCGACCAAATGGCCGGCGGAGGGCATCTACGGAATGCCCAGGCTTGCGCGCATCTAACAGGGCAAACGGGAGAAGCTAGGGCGGCCGTAATCCTCACCGGCGTCGAGCTCAGCGGCTGCCGGACCTCGGGCGTTGGCGGGAACGGCGCTACGGTGCACAAGAGGGGAAACGGAAGGGCGCTGCGGCCTCCTGGGGTTGCGGTGAGCACGACGGTGGGCTCGGGAGCGAGCTGCGGTGGCTGTGGCCACGGCCACGCCATGGCCGGCGGCGAGAAGCTCTCGGCCGCGGTGGATAACCTAGCTACGGCGCGCGAACGACGAAACAGAGAGGGGGAAACGGACGGAGAGCTCACGTAGACCCTGTAGAGGTGGACGGCGAGCTTGAGGGAGGCCGGACGGGGGCGGATTTGACGGCGGCGATCCGCGGTGGCCGAGGAGGGGAACGGCGAAGCTGGCAGCATCCAGGGCTTCCGGAGGGCCGTGGATCGGTGGGGAGGAAGAGGGGGTCGAGGCGGAGCCTTTGAGCGCATCGGCGAGGCTAGGGGGTGGCGGTGGCCG
>NW_025266666.1:0-1500 GCF_018294505.1 Triticum aestivum
CGGGACCCTTTCCAAAGATTACGTGTAAATCATTGACCATAGCAAGTGCGTGATCACCGGTACGCATGGCGGGCTTCTTCCGGTGATCTGCCTCGCCTTTTAAATGCTTGCCTTTCTTTCGACATTGATGGTTGGTCGGAAGAAATCGACGATGGCCCAGGTACACATTTTCTTCCTGCATTTGTTCAGGTATATACTTTCAGTGTCATCTAAACAGTGCGTGCATGCGTGGTATCCCTTGTTTGTCTGTCCTGAAAGGTTACTGAGAGCGGGCCAATCGTTGATGGTTACAAACAGCAACGCGTGCAGGTTAAATTCCTCCTGTTTCTACTCATCCCACGTACGTACACCGTTTCCATTGCACAGCTGTAAAAGTTCTTCAACTTATGGCCTTAGGTACACATCAATGTCGTTGCCGGGTTGCCTAGGGCCTTGGATGAGAACTGGCATCATAATGAACTTCCGCTTCATGCACATCCAAGGAGGAAGGTTATACATACATAGAGTCACGGGCCAGGTGCTGTGATTGCTGCTGTGCTCCCCGAAAGGATTAATGTCATCCGCGCTTAAACAAAACCATACGTTCCTTGGGTCACCTGCAAACTCAACTTCCTGTCTTTCTTACGGTCCTCACTGTGCCATCGCATCAACTTGGCATGCTCTTCGTTTCTGAACAGACGTTTCAAGCGTGGTATTATAGGAGCATACCACATCACCTTCGCAGGAACCCTCTTCCTGGGGGGCTCGCCGTCCACATCACCAGGGTCATCTCGTCTGATCTTATACCGCAATGCACCGCATACCGGGCATGCGTTCAGATCCTTGTACGCACCGCGGTAGAGGATGCAGTCATTAGGGCATGCATGTATCCTCTGCACCTCCAATCCTAGAGGGCATACGACCTTCTTTGTTGCGTATGTACTGTCGGGCAATTCGTTATCCTTTGGAAGCTTCTTCTTCAATATTTTCAGTAGCTTCTCAAATCCTTTGTCAGGCACAACATTCTCTGCCTTCCACTGTAGCAATTCCAGTACGGTACCGAGCTTTGTGTTGCCATCTTCGCAATTGGGGTACAACCCTTTTTTGTGATCCTCTAACATGCGATCGAACTTCAGCTTCTCCTTTTGACTTTAGCATTGCGTCCTTGCATCAACAATGACCCGGCGGAGATCGTCATCATCGGGCACATCATCTGGTTCCTCTTGATCTTCAGCAGCTTCCCCCGTTGCAGCATCATAGGGCACACCGTCTGGTTCCTCTTGATGTTCAGCAGCTTCCCCCGTTGCAGCATCACCGTATTCAAGGGGCACATAGTTGTCATCGTCCTCTTCTTCTTCGCCGGCTTCCATCATAACCCCTATTTCTCCGTGCCTCATCCAAACATTATAGTGTGGCATGAAACCCTTGTAAAGCAGTACTAATGGGGTTGAGACCTTTAGTACCGATTCGTGCCAATTATAGTGTGGTACTAATGGTGCAATTTTCAAATCCTCTACCCCC
>NW_025266667.1:0-695 GCF_018294505.1 Triticum aestivum
ATATGTGTATGTGGCTATAATGTATATGTGAACAAAAAAAAATTTGTATGTATGTAGATGTTCAAAATGTATGAATATATATGTCAAAAATGTTTTTTTGTTCATAGAAAGTTTTTTGTTCATATATAGAAAGTTTTTATATATGACAATGGATATATATTCGATATATATGAGAAATGATGATCCACATGGAAAAGTTTTATATATGCAAAAGTTACAATTTTAGAAAAGTTTTATATATCTAGCTAGGAAGGGAAGAAGAAGAAAAAGAAGGATAGGAAAGAAGAAAATAAGAAGAGGAAAGAAAGAAGAAGAGGAGAGGAAGAAGAGGAGAAATAAATAAGAAGAGGAAAAAAGAAGAAAAAGAAGAGGAGAAGAAGAAAAAATAGAATAGAAAAAATAGAAAATATTCTATTTTTTCTTCTTCTCCTCTATTCCTTTCTTCTCCTCTTTTTCTTCTTCTTTTTTTTCTTCAATCCTCTCCTCTATTCCTTTCTTCTTCTCCTCTTTTTATTTCTTCTTCGTTTTCTTATGTTTTATCGGGTCTGTCGTCGTCGATATATACCCCTCCCGATAACTTCAACACGAGGGGGGATAACTTCAACACGAGGGGGGGTCGATATACCCCCTCCCCGATAACATTATTTTCCCGTGTATATATGTCGTCTTGTCGATATAACCCCCTCCTGATAACT
>NW_025266667.1:705-1500 GCF_018294505.1 Triticum aestivum
CTCCCCGATAACATTATTTTCCCGTGTATGTATGTTGTCGTTGTCGATATTACCCCCTCCCGATAACTTCAACACGAGGGGGGATAACTTCAACACGAGGGGGGGGTCGATATACCCCCTCCTCGATAACATTATTTTCCCGTGTATGTATGTCGTCGTTGTCGATATAAAACCCCCTCCCGATAACTTCAACACGTGGGGGGGGTCGATATATACCCCCTCCCCGATAACATTATTTTCCTGTGTATGTATGTCGTCGTTGTCGATATATATAACTCCCTCCCAGATAACTTCGACATGATGGACGGTCGATATGTATACCCCCTCTCGACCGTGATAACTTATACCACGGGAGCACCCCCCGGCCCTCTCGCTCGACCAAAACTCTCGAGGACACCCAAACCCTAGAAAAAAACGATGTCGGTCTCCTACCCCCTCCCGCCGCGCCCCTACCCTTGAAGCGTTGCCTAGGCCACCCCAAACCCGGAATAAGCTAGGTCTACGTTTGCACTAATATATCCACCTGCTGTCATGTTTGTGTAATAATTGCCATGTTGTAATATTTGCAGAAACAATGGAGCACGGACGAGATGAGCAAGCAGAAGAGGTGTTGGGGGACATAATCTTAGCCGGAGGTGATATCTTGTCGTATCTTAACGACAATGATGGTCTAGAAGAACAGGGTGAAGAAGCAGGCTGCGGTGATCGAAGAGTGGAGGAGGAAAGACATGATTATGATGGCTCCGGTGACCCAATGCTGGTGCAAGAAGGAGCCCGTGGTGACGGCTCCGGTGA
>NW_025266668.1:0-1500 GCF_018294505.1 Triticum aestivum
CACTGCCAGAAACCCTAGTCACTTCGGTTTCACCAATGGGATCTTGGTCTCATCGAGATGGGCTTGCAAACTCTCTATTGTCTATTGCAATATTTTTGGTCTCACCGAGAATATGTAATCGGTCACACCGAGTTTGTCTGACCAACTCTCTGCTTTGCTTATTACCAAATCGGTCCCACCGAGTTGTGTAATCGGTCAAACCGAGATGAGGTTTTACCCTAACCCTTGAACATTGGTCCCACCGAGTTGATCATATCGGTCCCACCGAAATGCCTAATGGTCACATTATGAACTAAATCGGTTCGACCGAGTTTTCTGATTTGGTCCCATCGAGTTTGGTAAATTGTGTGTAACGGTTAGATTTGTGTGGAGGCTATATATACCCCTCCACCCACTCCTCATTCATGGAGGAAGCCATCAGAACGTGCCTACACTTCCAGCATTCATTTTTTGAGAGAGAACCACCTACTCATGTGTTGAGACCAAGATATTCCAATCCAACCATATGAATCTTGATCTCTAGCCTTCCCCAAGTTGCTTTCCACTCAAATCATCTTTCCACCAAATCCAATCCTATGATAGAGAGTTGAGTGTTGGGGAGACCATCATTTCAATCACAAGAGCAAGGAGTTCATCATCAACACACCATCTATTACCTTTTGGAGAGTGGTGTCTCCTAGATTGGTTAGGTGTCACTTGAGAGCCTCCAACAAGTTTGTGGAGTGAACCAGGAGTTTGTAAGGGCAAGGAGATCACCTACTTCGTGAAGATCTACCCTAGTGAGGCAAGTCCTTCGTGGGTGATGGCCATGGTGGAATAGACAAGGTTGCTTTTTTGTGGACCCTTCGTGGGTGGAGCCCTCCATGGACTCGCGCAACCATTACCCTTCGTGGGTTGAAGTCTCCATCAACGTAGATGTACGATAGCACCACCAATCGAAACCACGCCAAAAATATCCGTGTCTCCAATTGCATTTGCACACTCCAATCCCATCCCTTTACTTTCTTGCAAGTTGCATGCTTTACTTTCGGTTGTCCATATACTCTTTGCATGCTTGCTTGATATGTATTGTGAATGGTTAAACTTGTGCTTGTACTCCACTTAAACTTGAGAAACTTAAAAACTGTCAACTTTGTGTGTTAAGGGTCTATTCACCCCATTCTAGACACCTCTTCTCGATCCTTTCAGACTTTAACATTCTCAGGCATCCTGGGGAAAAAATAAAAAGATGACAAGCCATAAATCTATAGACTTGTTCAATTCCATCATTAACACCCTGGCTCTTAGGGAGATGCACATTGGTGGGGGCAAATATACTTGGACAAACAATCAAACACACCCTACCCTGGAAAAATTGGACCGAGTTTTGATGTCTGAAGACTGGGAGGAATTATTTCCCCTAGTTTCTATCAGAAAGTTGGTGCGTGAGATCTCGGACCATAATCCTTTGTTGCTCGCTTCGGGGGAGGAGGGAAGGGAGGCTCCCAAACCCCGTGAATT
>NW_025266669.1:0-1500 GCF_018294505.1 Triticum aestivum
GCGGTAATTCTTGGTATCACCGAACACCACGTAAAGAGCAATCGGCCCAAGTGACTTTGCCTTCTTTCCGGAGATGACATTGTGGAACTGCATGTTGCTCTCACTGAGTTTGGACATTGGAATGCCCATCCCTTGGAGGGTCTCAGCATACAAAATGTTCAAACCACTGCCACCATCCATAAGGACCTTAGTCAGTCGGGTGCCTCCAACGACTGGACCGACAATTAGAGCTTGTCGCCCGGGGGTAGCAACGTGCGATGGGTGATCAAATTGGTCGAATGTAATGGGAGTCTTCGACCACTTCAAGTACGTCATAGTTGCCGGAGCAACCATGTTCACTTCTCTGTTGATAACTTTCAGTCGAATTTTGCTCTCGGCATTAGCAAAAATCACCAAAGTAGCGTTAACATTGGGGTAACCATCATCCTCTTCTTTCTCCTCATCCTTTTCAGAGTCCTTTTCCATGGGCTGGCCCTCTCAGAACTGCTGAATCAGGAGCCACACTGTCGAGTGGTATGCTTGGGTAGAATCAGGTTACCCTCTTCATCCTTTTTGTGTGTATGTGACACGGAAAATCTAGGACGTCGTTGCCTGACTGATCTTTCGCCTTTTTAGGCACCCGCGGCCTTTTAGGTTTGCCCTTAAACTTTCCTTGATTTAAAACTGCGGCCTCGGCGGGACCTGCCGCCTCTGCTTTTGTTTCCGACTGGTGTTTCCACCTCTAGTGTCTTGATCGACTGGTTTCCCTTTACCACTACGGAGTTGGTCTTCCTTTTCCCCGTTTGCATACCGAGTGGTTATTTCCATCATTCGGCCCAGAGACATGTCTCCGGATCGACCATACTTCAGGATGAGCTCTCTGTATCGAACGCCCCCTTTGAAGACGCAAACTGCTTGGTGTTCTGACACATTCTCAACCACGTGGTGAAGGGTAGTCCACCTCTGGATGAAATCTCTCAAAGTTTCATTCGGCTTCTGAACGCAGTGTTGCAGCTCAGACAGCCCAGCAGGTCGTTTGCAGGTGCCCTCGGATGTCTTGACAAACTGTCAGGCTAAATATTCCCAGCAGAAAATACTTCCAGGGGCCAACGAATTCAACCAGGCTCTGGCCGAGCCCTGAAGCATCAGGGGGAGGTGCTTCATGGCCACATCTTCGTTGCCTCCACCAATCTGTACTGCCACTCAGTAATCCTCTAGCCAAGTGTTTGGCTTCGACTCACCAGTAAACTTGCTGACACCAGCGGCCAATCTGAAGTTGGGTGGGATCTCAGCAGCTCGGATAGCCCTACTGAAACACTCGGGCCCCAAAACAAATGCTCTGTTGCCAGTCGGACGATCTCTGTCTTGACCTTCTTTGTGTGCTCTGCCTCTGTCAACCAAACCTTGTACAAGAACTGACCTAGCATCGAACCCAGGCTCTCTTGGGTTGACTGGAACCTTCCGCTCGTCACCATACGGGCGCCTGTCGTCATACCGTCGGGGTGCGTACGACCCGCCCCT
>NW_025266670.1:0-1500 GCF_018294505.1 Triticum aestivum
AAAATGCGGTAAAAACGGCGGGAATGACCGTTCCTAGCTAGTGGTTGAGTCTTGAATTTTTTTTCGTGTTTCTCTGATTAAACAGATTCTTATGTACCTAGAAATGATTTTTGGAAAAAATAAAGAGCAAACTACGAGGTAGCTGCAGTTCAAATTTGACCCGCTTCCTATTGAATCGGCGGGAATTTGTCTTTTTCATGACAGGTGGATCAAAACTTTTGGCACCCAACCATTTTGTCAATTGTGCATTAAATATGTCCTAGTATTTTATAAAATTGATTTGGTCCAGTTTTGTAAAAAATATATGGTAGGTCCTTCACAAAAAAAACTCATTTCGGCACTCGGAAAATGGGAAATGAATTTTCCGTGCAAAGAAAATGAAAAATCCCTTTTTCAACATTGTTTGGAATTCCAAGATGCACCCTTGTGCACAATATGAGATCATTTGAACAAACTATGCCATGAATGTGGCCATAAGGTTGATCATTTGGCTTGAAAAGCCATGAATCTTCACGCATGATAGCTCATTTCTGAGAACACTTTTTTTAAAATAATTGACGTATTACAATTTTATAATTTTTGCTGGTAACTTGGCCACATATGATGAAACAATGCGAAGGTTTTCCAATTTTTAGATTTTTTTTGAATTTTTTATGTCCGTTTCAAAATGTGGTCAAAACGGCGGGAATGACCGTTCCTAGCTAGTGGTTGAGTCTTGAATTTTTTTTCGTGTTTCTCTGATTAAACAGATTCTTATGTACCTAGAAATGATTTTTGGAAAAAATAAAGAGCAAACTACGAGGTAGCTGCAGTTCAAATTTGACCCGCTTCCTATTGAATCGGCGGGAATTTGTCTTTTTCATGAGAGGTGGATCAAAACTTTTGGCACCCAACCATTTTGTCAATTGTGCATTAAATATGTCCTAGTATTTTATAAAATTGATTTGGTCCAGTTTTGTAAAAAATATATGGTAGGTCCTTCACAAAAAAAACTCATTTTGGCACTCGGAAAATGGAAAATGAATTTTCCGTGCAAAGAAAATGAAAACTCCCTTTTTCAACATTGTTTGGAATTCCAAGATGCACCCTTGTGCACAATATGAGATCATTTGAACAAACTATGCCATGAATGTGGCCATAAGGTTGATCATTTGGCTTGAAAAGCCATGAATCTTCACGCATGATAGCTCATTTCTGAGAACACTTTTTTTAAAATAATTGACGTATTACAATTTCATAATTTTTGCTGGTAACTTGGCCACATATGATGAAACAATGCGAAGGTTTTCCAATTTTTAGATTTTTTTTGAATTTTTTATGTCCGTTTCAAAATGCGGTAAAAACGGCGGGAATGACCGTTCCTAGCTAGTGGTTGAGTCTTGAATTTTTTTTCGTGTTTCTCTGATTAAACAGATTCTTATGTACCTAGAAATGATTTTTGGAAAAAATAAAGAGCAAACTACGAGGTAGCTGCAGTTCAAATTTGACCCGCTTCCTATT
>NW_025266671.1:0-1500 GCF_018294505.1 Triticum aestivum
TCATTGGCTCAAAAGCCTCCCAGAAAACACTGTTGGAAGTTGGGAAGAGCTCGAGGACGCGTTTAGAGCAAATTTTCAAGGGACTTATGTCCGCCCTCCGGATGCAGATGATCTAAGTCATATAACTCAACAGCCCGGAGAGTCCGCGCGCAAATTCTGGAATAGGTTCCTCACCAAAAAGAACCAAATAGTCGACTGTCCGGACGCCGAAGCCTTAGCAGCTTCTAAACACAACGTCCGAGACGAATGGCTCGCCAGACACCTCGGCCAAGAGAAGCCGAGGACAATGTCCGCGCTAACAAGCCTCATGACCCGCTTCTGTGCGGGAGAGGATAGCTGGCTAGCAAGACGCAGCACCAGCGACCCAAGTACATCCGAGATCAGAGATGGAGACGGAAAATCACGGCGCAGAAAAGAGCAGCGCCGGAATAAAGAGAAAAGCCCAAAGAGCACGGCAGTCAACGCCGGATTCAAATGCTCGCGGCCATACAACAAAACACCGCCTCTTAAGGATGACAGCGATGAGCTATCCAACTTAAACAAGATTTTGGGTCGGATATGTCAAATCCACAGTACCCCCGGAAGGCCTGCAAACCACACCCATCAAGATTGTTGGGTTTTCAAACAGTCCGCCGACTAAACGCCGAACACAAGGGGCTCGACGCGTCAAGCGAAGATGACAAACCCCACTAGCAGAGCACCGGAAAACAAAAGAATTTCCCACAAGAGGTCAAAGAAGTAAATTCACTTCATGTGATAATACGAAAAAGCAGTGCGGCACCCGTTAAAATGGGTCTCGCACGGTCCAATCCAGCAAAACATAGAGATTGGACATCAAAACCAATCACTTTCGACCACCTGGATTATTCCAGAAGCGTTCGACATGCAGGATGGACTGCCCTGATATTGAATCCGATAATCGACGGACTACAATTTACACAAGTCCTGATGGACGGAGGCAGCGACTTAAACCTGCTGTATCCAAACACAATCCGCAAGTTGGGGATAGACCTTACTAAAATTCCACACAGCCGCACTTCCTTTAAAGGAGTGACGCCAGGCCCTTACGCCAAGTGCACAGGCTCCCTATTACTAGAAGTTATGTTCGGATTACCGAACAACTTTCGACGCGAAAAACTAATCTTTCATATCGTCCCATTTAAAAGTAGCTATCAAGCACTCTTGGGACGAGAAGCTTTTGTCCGCTTCAACGCCATACCACATTACGCGTCTCTTACACTTAAGATGCCCGGTCCATGTGGCATCATTTCAGTGCGAGGGTCATTTAAAGACCCCGGACACGATTAGACGAGTCCGGCACAAAATAAGCTAGGGGCTCCCTAGCCGCACACCCCTTCACAAGGGGCTGCGCGCACAAGCAACAGCGAGCTCACATAGACTCCGCTTTACTTATTTATATTTCTTCTTTCGTATATATTTTGCACAGATTCCTTTTAAACTAAGTTCCTATCTTTTTATAGATGAACAACGTGCACACCC
>NW_025266672.1:0-1500 GCF_018294505.1 Triticum aestivum
GGGCGCCCGGAGTGATTTCCACGATTAACGAACCCTGTGGTGCGTTAACGTGTCGGTCATCAACACTCGCGGTTTTTGTCGATTCTGACCCGTTTCATGGACTATTACTCACCGTTTTGGGGTCACAAAGTGATTTCCATGCTTGTTGAACCCCAAGGTGCGCTTACGTGGAGGTCATCAACATTGATAGTTTTGGCCGATTCTGGCCCATTCCATGGACAATTACTCACTGTTTTGGGGTCTCGAAGTGACTTCCATGATTAATGAACCCTGGGGTGCTATTATGTGTCGGTCATCAACACTCGCAGTTTTGGCCGATTCTTCCCATTTCGTGGACTAATACTCACTGTTTCGGCGGCCCGAAGTGATTTCCATGATTAACGAACCCTGGGGTGCGTTTACGTGTCTGTCATCAACACTCGCGGTTTTTGTCGATTCTGACCCGTTTCCTGGACTATTACTCACCGTTTTGGGGTCCCGAAGTGATTTCCATGCTTGTTGAAAAACAAGGTGCGCTTACGTGTTGGTCATCGACACTGATAGTTTTGGCCGATTCTGGCCCGTTTTGTGGACTATTACTAACTGTTCTGGGGTCCCGGAGTGACTTCCACGATTAACGAACCCCGGGGTGCATTTACGTGTCGGTCATCGACACTCGCGGTTTTTGTCGATTCTGACCCGTTTCGTGGACTATTACTCATCGGTTTGGGGTCCCGAAGTGATTTCCATGCTTGTTGAAAATCATGGTGCGCTTACGTGTTGGTCATCGACACTGACAGTTTTGGCCGATTCTGGCCCGTTTCATGGACTATTACTCACTGTTTTGGGGTCCCGGAGTGATTTCCATGATTAACGAACCCTGGGGTGCGTTTACGTGTCGGTCATCAACACTCGCAGTTTTTGTTGATTCTGAACCGTTTCATGGACTATTACTCACCGTTTTGGGGTCACAAAGTGATTACCATGCATGTCGAACTCCAAGGTGCACTTACGTGTCGGTCATTAATACTCAAAGTTTTGGCCGATTCCGGCCCGTTTCCTGGACTATTACTCACTATTTTAGGGTCCCGGAGTAATTTCCATGATTAACGAACCCTAGGGTGCGTTTACGTGTCGGTTATCAACACTCGCGGTTTTTGTCGATTCTGACCTGTTTCGTGGACTATTAATCACCGTTTTGGGGTCACAAAGTGATTTCCGTGCTTGTTGAACCCCAAGGTGCGCTTACGTGGAGGTCATCAACATTGACAGTTTTGGCCGATTCTGGCCCGTTCCGTGGACTATTAGTCACTGTTTTGGGGTCTCAGAGTGACTTCCATGATTAATGAACCCTAGGGTGCTATTACGTGCCGGTCATCAACACTAGCAGTTTTGGCCGATTCTGGCCCATTTCGTGGACTAATACTCACTGTTTTGGGCGCCCGGAGTGATTTCCACGATTAACGAACCCTGTGGTGCGTTAACGTGTCGGTCATCAACACTCGCGGTTTTTGTCGATTC
>NW_025266673.1:0-1500 GCF_018294505.1 Triticum aestivum
GCGTCTCCGGGGTGTGCCCCCCCCTCTCACGGACGCCGCCGCCGCCGGCACCTGGAGGGGGGAAACGGACGCGTCGGGTCTACACGGAGTGGATGTAGCTGTGGGTTTGGCCCGGATGTTGCTCCAAAGTGTTCCTCTGGGCCGACCTAACACAACCGGGTGGAGAGGTCCACTGGTCAAAGCCCGTCCGTGCAAAGTCAAAGGGCTAGATCCCGTGGTCAAACGCTACAGGGTTAGCCGGGACGGGGGCCCTGGGGGGGTAGCAATGCCACCGGAGCGTCGTACCGGGCCCTCATACATGCGGGGTGGTGTTGTGGCATGTCCGAAGAGGCGGCACGCGTCTCTGGGTTGTGGCCCCCCTCACGGACGGCAATGAAACGGTAGTAGACGTTCTGCGGTAACGATGCAGCGTGAATATTATTAAATACTTGGAGCGCGATAAAATCATGAGTTTTATACACAACGTGGGCACATGTGCTATAGGACTGATGGTAATTTTTCATAATTTTTTGTGATGGAGAAGTATCTGAACACTTCCCTCTACGCGGATTGCTCTTCGCACGTCTACGACTGTGGCCGGCGGCCTCCGGAGGCTAGCATACCGTCAAATCTTGCGTAGGTGGCCTCTCACAAATTTGGAAGTGTTGAGGCGGTTGCAAACGCCCAGCACGCGTCTCCGGGGCGTGCCCCCCCCCCCCTCACGGACGCCGCCGCCGCCGGCACCTGGAGGGGGGAAACGGACGCGTCGGGTCTACACGGAGTGGATGTAGCTGTGGGTTTGGCCCGGATGTTGCTCCAAAGTGTTCCTCTGGGCCGACCTAACACAACCGGGTGGAGAGGTCCACTGGTCAAAGCCCGTCCGTGCAAAGTCAAAGGGCTAGATCCCGTGGTCAAACGCTACAGGGTTAGCCGGGACGGGGGCCCTGGGGGGTAGCAATGCCACCGGAGCGTCGTACCGGGCCCTCATACATGCGGGGTGGTGTTGTGGCATGTCCGAAGAGGCTGCACGCGTCTCCGGGTTGTGGCCCCCCTCACGGACGGCAATGAAACGGTAGTAGACGTTCTGCGGTAACGATGCAGCGTGAATATTATTAAATACTTGGAGCGCGATAAAATCATGAGATTTTTTACACAACGTGGGCACATGTGCTATAGGACTGATGGTAATTTTTCATAATTTTTTGTGATGGAAAAGTATCTGAACACTTCCCTCTACGCGGATTGCTCTTCGCACGTCTACGACTGTGGCCGGCGGCCTCCGGGGGCTAGCATACCGTCAAATCTTGCGTAGGCGGCCTCTCACAAATTTGGAAGTGTTGAGGCGGTTGCAAACGCCCAGCACGCGTCTCCGGGGTGTGCCCCCCCCCCTCTCACGGACGCCGCCGCCGCCGGCACCTGGAGGGGGGAAACGGACGCGTCGGGTCTACACGGAGTGGATGTAGCTGTGGGTTTGGCCCGGATGTTGCTCCAAAGTGTTCCTCTGGGCCGACCTAACACAAC
>NW_025266674.1:0-1500 GCF_018294505.1 Triticum aestivum
GCTGGTGCCCTTGGCCCAAGCAGGCCAAGGCGCACCCCCTACAGCCCATGTGGCCCCCGGGGATGGGTGGCCCCACCCGGTGGGCCCCCGGGACCCCTCCGGTGGTCCCGGTACAATACCGATAACCCCGAAACTTGTCCCGATGCCCGAAACAGGACTTTCCATATATAAATCTTTACCTCCGGACCATTCCGGAACTCCTCGTGACGTCCGGGATCTCATCCGGGACTCCGAACAACATTCGGGTTACTGCATATACATATCCCTACAACCCTAGCGTAACTGAACCTTAAGTGTGTAGACCCTACGGGTTCGGGAGACATGTAGACATGACCGAGATCGCTCTCCGGTCAATAACCAACAGCGGGATTTGGATACCCATGTTGGCTCCCACATGCTCCACGATGTCGAGGATTTAATCAACCCCGTATGCAATTCCCTTTGTCAATCGATATGTTACTTGCCCGAGATTCGATCGTCGGTATCCCAATACCTCGTTCAATCTTGTTACCGGCAAGTCACTTTACTCGTACCGTAATGCATGATCCCGTGACCAAACACTTGGTCACTTTGAGCTCATTATGATGATGCATTACTGAGTGGGCCCAGTGATATCTCTCCGTCATACGGAGTGACAAATCCCAGTCTCGATCCATATAAAACAACAGATACTTTCGGAGATACCTGTAGTGCACCTTTATAGTCACCCAGTTACGTTGTGACGTTTGATACACCCAAAGCACTCCTACGGCATCCAGGAGTTATACGATCTCATGGTCGAAGGAAGAGATACTTTGACATTGCAAAAACTCTAGCAAACGAACTATACGATCTTGTGCTATGTTTAGGATTGGGTCTTGTCCATCACATCATTATCCTAATGATGTGATCCCGTTATCAATGACATCCAATGTCCATAGCCAGGAAACCATGACTATCTATTGATCAACGAGCTAGTCAACTAGAGGCTTACCAGGGACATGTTGGTGTCTGTTATTCACACATGTATTACGATTTCCGGATAACACAATTATAGCATGAATAAAGACAATTATCATGAACAAAGAAATATAACAATAATGCTTTTATTATTGCCTCTAGGGCATATTTCCAACAGTCTCCCACTTGCACTAGAGTCAATAATCTAGTTACATTGTGATGAATCGAACACCCATGGAATTCTGGTGTTGATCATGTTTTGCTCTTGGGAGAGGTTTAGTCAACGGATCTGCTACATTCAGGTCCGTATGTACTTTACAAATCTCTATGTCTCCATCTTGAACATTTTCACGGATGGAGTTGAAGCGACGCTTGATGTGCCTTGTCTTCTTGTGAAACCTGGGCTCCTTGGCAAGTGCAATAGCTCCAGTGTTGTCACAGAAGAGCTTGATCGGCCCCGACGCATTGGGTATGACTCCTAGGTCGGTGATGAACTCCTTCACCCATATTGCTTCATGTGCTGCCTCCGAGGCTGCCATGTACTCCGCTTCACATGTAGAT
>NW_025266675.1:0-1500 GCF_018294505.1 Triticum aestivum
CTGGATGGGCGAGGGAGGGCTGGTGGCCACGGTGGTTGCGAGCGACGTCGACGGCGGCTTTCGGTCATGGGGGGGGGGAAGAGCAGGGGAGTGAGAGGGAGAGAGCAGGGGGCAAGGGAGCGGACGAGGGGGTTCCAGGGGGGGGTCATGGCATCCTTAGCCGATCCGGGGCGGGGCGGCAAGCAGGAGGTGGCTCGGGCGCGTGCGCGCGCGCCGCGGCCACACGCTCGTCCTTCTGTCCGAGGACGAAGACGACAGGAGGAGCTACGATGGTGGGCTGGGCCACTAGAGTTGGGCCAGGTGGGCTGCGAGGTGAGCACCAGGTACTTCTTTCTCTATCTCTCTTTTTCTAATTATCTCAGTTTTCTATTATTCTGTAAATTTAGGGCTTTATTAAAAAATACTCAGACACTTTCAAAAATCATGAAACTAATCATGGCTACTGTTTAGAATATATCCAACAGTAAACATTTTAGTTTATGATTATTTGAGCATTTGAAGTATTTAATAGCATTTAAATGCCCAAAAGAAAATACTATATGATTTAATTCAGTGACCAAATATGTCCTGCAAAAATATAAACCATTTTTGGTAGATGCTTCCACCTCAAACCAGAAATGTTGAACATTTTTAGAGGACATTTTGAGTTCAATGAAAAAAAGTTTTATTTTGACCCTAGTTGAGTTCATTTGGTGCTAGGGCTTAGTCAATCCCCATTTCAGGTTTAAATGAAATTTAAACATGATGTAACACTCTAATGCATGCACTAGGCATTGTCAGAACTAGGGATGTGACAACTCACCCCCACTAAACAAGAATCTCGACCCGAGATTCAAGGGTAGGGTAAGACGAAGGGAAAACGCAAACTAGTATAATCTTCATGATCCAGGGTGCACTTCAAATGAACGTTGATTTGAACACCATTATTGTCTTGAAGTCCTGCTCTGAGAAATCCTGTCAACATGACATGGAGGGAAGAAGGAGACTCTAGAAGGATCGGTCTTCTCGAAGGTCGAACAACTCAGGATTAACTCCCGGAATGTGACATAGCAACATCTCTCGAGCTGAGAGACGAAGCATACCTCTAGAGGGACGGAGTGGAGCAGGTGACGAGGTTCACTAGGTAGACAGCAATTCCAGACTTAAGAATGTGGTGATCGGTTGTCAACATAGCGAGGAGTTGAATTGCCATGATACCACGACGAAACATCCTGGAGGAGGGTGATTCGTAGATTATTATCTTAAGTGGCAAAAAGAATTACCTTTGATATAGAGATCATTGAGACTCTCTATATCAGCCTAAGGCAAATCACAGCAATCGATTGGCGGGGGTCGGTAGAATGGCATACTCGGACTTGGATGATGTGGATTACCTTGTTGAAGACAACGTAATGGATGAATTTCCTTATCACCGGAGATGGAAGAGACCCGTGGTAGAATGGCACATTGGCGGTGCAAGCTGGGAACAAAATGCAAATGCTGGGAATGATTCTAGTAACT
>NW_025266676.1:0-1500 GCF_018294505.1 Triticum aestivum
TGAATTAGCCTACAAGTTTAATATGAAAGGATTGTTGCATTACGCACAAATTAGCGAATGAAACCGGGATAGCCGCCTACAAATTAGCCTACAAGTCTAATAGAAATTACCGTTTGTTTGAACCAAGAGATGAAACCGGGATAGCCACCTCCTTGCTTTGCGAGAAGCTCATACTCTTCGACAGAATCCTTTTGGATCACCGCTCCATACGAGAATAAGGCGACGTATCGACTGTATGAAATATCCAGGAATAAGAGCAGTTCAAAGGAAATAGAAGTTGCGAAACTATGTACCGAGAACTTACTCGATGTACGGCCGCACTTCTATCAGGTTGTTGAAGATATACAACGAAATGGTCCGCCATTGTTCGTTATCCAAAGATACTGGATTTGAAACACTGGCTGGTGCGAGATTCCCTTTGAATAGGCTGAGGTTGGATCCACCCTTTTTAGGGTCGTCAGCATTGTACCGAGGCTTCGGATTATGCAAATGATGATTGTTGGCTTCGTAGTGTGCTGTCACGAAGTTTGCCGCCTCCTCAGTGATGAATGCCTCAGCCATCGATGCTTCAATTCTACGTTTATTTTTACATTTTTGTCGAAGCGTCTTCTGCATCCTCTCAGTTGGGTAGCACCAACGATTTTGCACGGGCCCCCCAATCTTGCCTCGGTCGAGAGATGCAAAATCAAATGTTGCATTGGATTAAAGAAGCCCGGTGGAAAGATCTTCTCTAACTTGCAGATCAACTCCGGCGCCAACTCTTCCATTTCTTCTAGCACGCCAGGCGATAGTTCTTTCGCACAAAGAACACGGAAGAAATAGCTGAGTTCTGCCAGTACTAGCCATTCATCCTCAGGGATGAAGCCACGCAACATCACCGGCATTACCCGCTCAATCCATATGTGCCAATCATGACTCTTGAGACCAAATATCTTCAATTTATCAAGACTGGCTCCCCTCTGTAGATTCGCTGCATACCCATCGGGGAACATCAACTGCATTTTCACCCACAAGATAACTTCCCTCATAGCTGGCCTTCCAAGATTGAACCATGCCTTTGGCTTCGTCCAGTTCTGCTTTCCTTTCGGTTCTTTCATGTTTTGTAACGGCCTATCACATAGCGCCTCCAGATCGACTCTAGCCTTAGTATTATCCTTTGACTTCCCATCTATGCCGAACAATGTACCAAAAAGTGCCTCGGCGATATTCTTCTCAGTGTGCATCACGTCGATGTTGTGTGGGCAAAGGAGGTCTTTGAAGTAAGGCAGATCCCATAAGCATGTTTTGTGAGTCCAGGCGTGCTTAGAATTATACCCCTTGAAGTACCCTGGACGCTCTGGATCTGGCTCGAGAGCGTTTAACTGATCCAGGGTCTGTTGGCCTGTCAATGCATGTGGTGCAGAGTTTTTGACAACTCTACCTCTGATGAAGTTCTTCTTGTCTTTCCTGAACTTATGGCGAGGATTCAGGAACTGTCTATGCATGTCGAAGCAAGAAAAC
>NW_025266677.1:0-1500 GCF_018294505.1 Triticum aestivum
CAGCGTGAATATTATTAAATACTTGGAGCGCGATAAAATCATAAGTTTTTTACACAACGTGGGCACATGTGCTATAGGACTGATGGTAATTTTTCACAATTTTTTGTGATGGAGAAGTATCTGAACACTTCCCTCTACGCGGATTGCTCTTCGCACGTCTACGACTGTGGCCGGCGGCCTCCGGGGGCTAGCATACCGTCAAATCTTGCGTAGGCGGCCTCTCACAAATCTGGAAGTGTTGAGGCGGTTGCAAACGCCCAGCACGCGTCTCCGGGGTGTGCCCCCCCCCTCACGGACGCCGCCGCCGCCGGCACCTGGAGGGGGGAAACGGACGCGTCGGGTCTACACGGAGTGGATGTAGCTGTGGGTTTGGCCCGGATGTTGCTCCAAAGTGTTCCTCTGGGCCGACCTAACACAACCGGGTGGAGAGGTCCACTGGTCAAAGCCCGTCCGTGCAAAGTAAAAGGGCTAGATCCCGTGGTCAAACGCTACAGGGTTAGCCGGGACGGGGGCCCTGGGGGTAGCAATGCCACCGGACCGTCGTACCGGGCCCTCATACATGCGGGGTGGTGTTGTGGCATGTTCGAAGAGGCGGCACGCGTCTCCGGGTTGTGGCCCCCCTCACGGACGGCAATGAAACGGTAGTAGACGTTATGCGGTAACGATGCAGCGTGAATATTATTAAATACTTGGAGCGCGATAAAATCATGAGTTTTTTACACAACGTGGGCACATGTGCTATAGGACTGATGGTAATTTTTCATAATTTTTTGTGATGGAGAAGTATCTAAACACTTCCCTCTACGCGGATTGCTCTTCGCACGTCTACGACTGTGGCCGGCGGCCTCCGGGGGCTAGCATACCATCAAATCTTGCGTAGACGGCCTCTCACAAATATGGAAGTGTTGAGGCGGTTGCAAACGCCCAGCACGCGTCTCCGGGGTGTGCCCCCCCCTCACGGCCGCCGCCACCGCCGGCACCTGGAGGGGGGAAACGGACGCGTCGGGTCTACACGGAGTGGATGTAGCTGTGGGTTTGGCCCGGATGTTGCTCCAAAGTGTTCCTCTGGGCCGACCTAACACAACCGGGTGGAGAGGTCCACTGGTCAAAGCCCGTCCGTGCAAAGTCAAAGGGCTAGATCCCGTGGTCAAACGCTACAGGGTTAGCCGGGACGGGGGCCCTGGGGGGTAGCAATGCCACCGGAGCGTCGTACCGGGCCCTCATACATGCGGGGTGGTGTTGTGGCATGTCCGAAGAGGCGGCACGCGTCTCCGGGTTGTGGCCCCCCTCACTGACGGCAATGAAACGGTAGTAGACGTTCTGCGGTAACGATGCAGCGTGAATATTATTAAATACTTGGAGCGCGATAAAATCATGAGTTTTTTACACAACGTGGGCACATGTGCTATAGGACTGATGGTAATTTTTCATAATTTTTTGTGATGGAGAAGTATCTGAACACTTCCCTCTACGCGGATTGCTCTTCGCACGTCTACGACT
>NW_025266678.1:0-1500 GCF_018294505.1 Triticum aestivum
GGGTGGGGAGGTCCACTGGTCAAAGCCCGTCCGTGCAAAGTCAAAGGGGTAGATCCCGTGGTCAAACGCTACAGGGTTAGGCGGGACGGGGGCACTGGGGGGGGGGGGTAGCAATCCCACCGGAGCATCGCACCGGGCCCTCATACATGCGGGGTGGTGTGGTGGCATGTCCGAAGAGGCGGGACGCGTCTCCAGGGCGTGGCCCCCCTCACGGACGGCGATGACACGGTAGTAGACGTTCTGCGGTAACGATGCGGCGTCAATATTACTAAATACTCGGAGCGCGATAAAATCATGATTTTTGTTGCACGACGTGGGCACATGTGTTATAGGAACGATGCTATTTTTTCATAATTTTTGGTGATGGAGAAGTATCCGAAAAATTCCCTCTACACAGATTGCCCTTCGCGCGTCTACGGCTGTGGCCGGCGGCCTCCGGGGGCTAGCATGCCGCCAAATCTTGCGCCGGCGGCCTCTCACAAGTCTGGAAGTGTTGCCGCGCTTCAAACGCCCGGCACGCGTGTCCGGGGTGTGCCCCCCTCACGAACGGCGCTGCCGCCGGCACCTGGAGGGGGAAACAGACGCGTGGGGTCTACACGGAGGGGATCTTGCTGTGGGTCTTCCCCGGATGTTGCTCCAATGTGTTCCTATGGGCTGACCTAACACATTCAGGTGGGGAGGTCCACTGGTCAAAGCCCGTCCGTGCAAAGTCAAAGGGGTAGATCCCGTGGTCAAACGCTACAGGGTTAGGCGGGACGGGGGCACTGGGGGGGGGGGTAGCAATGCCACCGGAGCATCGCACCGGGCTCTCATACATGCGGGGTGGTGTGGTGGCATGTCCGAAGAGGCGGGATGCGTCTCCGGGGCATGCCCCCCCTCCCGGACGGCGATGACACGGTAGTAGACGTTCTGCGGTAACGATGCGGCGTCAATATTACTAAATACTCGGAGCGCGATAAAATCATGATTTTTTTTGCACGACGTGGGCACATGTGCTATAGGAACGATGGTATTTTTTCATAATTTTTGGTGATGGAGAAGTATCCGAAAAATTCCCTCTATGCGGATTGCCCTTCGCGCGTCTACGGCTGTGGCCGGCGGCCTCCGGGGGCTAGCATGCCGCCAAATATTGGGTCGACCGCCTCTCACAAGTCTGGAAGTGTTGTCGCGGTTGCAAACGCCCAGCACGCGTGTCCGGGGTGTGCCCCCCTCACGAACGGCGCTGCCGCCGGCACCTGGAGGGAGGAAACGGACGCGTGGGGTCTACACGGAGGGGATCTTGCTGTGGGACTTCCCCGGATGTTGCTCCAAAGTGTTCCTATGGGCTGACCTAACACAACCGGGTGGGGAGGTCCATTGGTCAAAGCCCGTCCGTGCAAAGTCAAAGGGGTAGATCCCGTGGTCAAACGCTACAGGGTTAGGCGGGACGGGGGCACTGGGGGTAGCAATGCCACCGGAGCGTCGCACCGGGCCCTCATACATGCGGGGTGGTGTGGTGGC
>NW_025266679.1:0-1500 GCF_018294505.1 Triticum aestivum
TTACTTGTGTGTCGATCTGGCTACCATACTAATCATGTATCTCGTTAATAAATTCACAACAAAATGTAGTTAACATATCGATTATGATGAATTACATCCTCAGTATCTTCTGTGCTGCTACTTTGTGAGTCTTCTATCTCTAAGAAATGATCTGGCCCAGCGAGAGGGATATCGAAAGAAGATGGTGATACCCATCAATCGGTAAGAGGTTCTTACCAGGCCATCATCTCAGTAAGGACTGATGGAGCAAAATTTTAAGAAAGAACAAGGGACCCTTGGAGCTGGAAGGAGTATAGATTGTTGAATGATCCTATCAGTATATCTTCTTTGTATCTACCCAGATCAGTCAGTATACCCAATATGGCTGACTAGATGTTTTTCAGAATAGGGTGCTAATTTTGAAATTATTGGATTCTGGTGTTATGAATTGAATGAAAAGGAATAAAGAGACTCGAGACAGAGGAAGGGTGATTCCCTGCAAGTGGCTTAACTGAAAGAAAAATAATAATTGCCTTCCTTTCTACTTGTGGAGATTTTGTTTCAATGGTGTGAACTGTAGTTGAATGTTTATGCCCTGAAAGTAGAGGCAGCTGAGCATCATCTGATGCTTTACTAGTCGCCTCAAGGCAAACTATGATTGAGAATCCAACAGTGTCCCTCCGGCATACTGACCATCACGTACATATCTCTGATCAATAAAAACGCCAAGAAAAGGCACACACTGAGACATTGCGAAGAAACCGCAAACCGAGCACCGATGGGGGAGAGGTAGCGCATGCGTTGCGAGGGGCCAAGGGGACAGGAGGTTGTGCATTTTCTATCGGAAAGAGAGGTAGCAGCGTACGATGGAACAGCCATTCCATTCGTGTGCTTAATGAATTTCTGCTCGCCGTACTAAAGAGGACATCACACAAAAGAGCTTCAAATTGATTTAACATGTACAATGAAAAACAACACCTACTGGAATTAAAATATATAATAGTATATCAAAGTGCTCTTGACATTTACATGAAAGAGAAGGTGGTCATCGCTCCTTGAGAAAGAGAGAGGAGGAAGTTGATTAAAATCTTGCTGATGCGAATGAGATAATTCAAGAATGGATAGAACCTTGTTCCGAAGGATGTGCATACATATAATTCTAAATAATGACCAAGTATGATGTTATCATGACTTGCAGTCAGATCAAACTGTACTGTGTTTCTAACAAATTCTCTCAGCCAGTAACAAAGGAAGAACAAACATATGCCGACCGTCTGTTGGTAGGCGAGCATCTGCAGGAGAGTCAAGCAATGTAGATAGAATCAGGGATTGTACCATTAGGATTTCCTAGAGCTCTCCCTTACAAGATGACCGTTGTGTGATACTATAAAGTGATAGTAGCCTGTCACAGTGAAACTTCTTGAGGGGCTACAGGAGTCCTTAATTCTTCGGACAAACAAACTTCTGGTCTACGTACGATGGCACACATAGAAAAAATAGCTTTGAATTAATATCGTAGTT
>NW_025266680.1:0-1500 GCF_018294505.1 Triticum aestivum
TATCAAGATCTAACTCTTTTTTGTGGCTTTTTCTTGGACAATAGGTAAGAAAATAAATCTAATCTAGGAAAACTGGAAATTCTCACCGAGCAACCTGAAAACTGATACCACTTGATAGAGGCGAGGGTCCCGATCTTTCGATGAGATGATAACTATCGATTTGGTGGAGACGACTTTGACGATCCGACTACAAACGTGCACGATGTTGCGCCTTAGCAACCGCTAAACCAATCTCCTGAGGTTACTGACGATGCTGGAAGCACGGTCAGCCTGACCACGAAGTTCTATTCCTGCAAGCAATTGAAGAACGAGCAAGAATATGATAAAGCAATCTGAATATCGCAAATATATATGAAGTATTGATAATGGTGGGGATCCGGAAGCGGTCTTGGTCTGGTCGTTGGACACAAACGAAGTACACGCAGTTGCAATAGCTAACTTTTAACTAAACAAATCCCAAGGAAAAAGCTACTAGATGGATCTACTTATATAGGAGCAAGGGGTGGCGGCCAAGGAGGTGGGAGGACGTCCCAATTGGGATGGAAAGAGCACGAAATCTAGTTTCCAACAAAAAAAGAATCACCCAATTCGGAGTTCGTATGAAAAACTTGTTGGCGTTTTGAGTCAGGTGTGTCTGTGCAGTCCGAATCTGAATCCAGAACGTGAGAGACTTGGACTCTATCTTCTCTTGGGCCAAAAGTGACGTGAGAGAACTTTTTGGACAGCAAATAAACATCTCTTTCTTCCTTATCTTCATATGTGGATTGTACAAATGTCCCATACACCTGCAATTAGACAAAACACAAAAGTGTGTGAAGTATTTTTGTTCTGGATAACATAAATAGATTATTGAATAGTTTGCACTTGAAATCACCTGACAAATATGCATATATGCAATATTTTTTGTCGTATCCAAGGTAGTCATGTCCTCATCATCCTCCCCTTCTTGAAAATAAAGCCGTCCTCGGCGTTGCTTAATCTGAAATGTGGCTAACAAAAGAGACAAGGTGTATATGTTGTATATGTATATGTCATCCATTTTTACTTCCCTTGATTTTTGCATATATGACACATGAATAGATGAGTAACTTGCATAGTTCATAAAATCTAAAGCTAAAAAATTAGCACAAGAAGTAGAAGGCATGAAAATATTGCAACTCAGTTTGCACATATAAGTGAAGCTCTTATTCATTTCAAAAGATTGACAATGTTCATCATTAAACCATCCCAACATTGGTGAATAAACCTTACTTGCATCAAATTTACATGCTACAACATGCTTAAATAAGCAAACATGCAATAAGTCATTCAACACAGAATCATCACCAAGATTAGAGGTCATATCAAAATGATTAAACATTGGTTCTTTTGCATCAATAGTTAATTCAATGGGTGCACTCAAAATTGTTGGTATTTCAGTTGTTTGATCACATGGCAAAGTCAAATTATCAACGTAGTCCTCTAAAATAGGTGGTGTGATCAAAGTAGTGGATAGCTCAT
>NW_025266681.1:0-1499 GCF_018294505.1 Triticum aestivum
TTTTTTTTTGAACTAGTGCGCCTATCCAAACATACTAATGGCGCATCCTGCCCAAGTGCGCCATTAGTAGTTGTAACTACTAATGGCGCACCAGGCAGTGGGTGCGCCATTAGTATAGATTTTTTTTTGAACTAGTGCGCCTATCCAAACATACTAATGGCGCATCCTGCTTAAGTGCGCCATTAGTAGTTGTAACTACTAATGGCGCACCATGCAAGAGGTGCGCCATTAGTAAGTGGGCAGCAACAAGATATTTGGGACAGCCTCTCCTACCCACACACTCACTTTCTCCCCACTTCATTCTCTCCACCTCCTCCTTGTCTCGGGTGCCTCCTCTTTTTCACCTCATTTCCACCATAGATTCATTCAAATTAAGTGGTTAAATTACCTTGTTTTAATAGGTAAGTAAGGGGGGAAGCTATATTTAGGTTGTTCTCCTTACAACAATGTGCACATGCACTTTTTACGGCCTAGCTAGATCTATGTATGTTCGTGGTGTTGCATATGTTTGTGGTGTTGCATATGTGTTTGTGTTTGGAGGTGTATCGGTATTTGATATGCGATAGTTGCCAATATTTTGCCGGAATGTTGATTCATTTCCGTTTCGGCGAGAATTTTGGCATTAAGCATTCTTTTTGGTCCTATTTTTAGGGAAAGTCATGCCAAATTTTTGTTTGGTTCTAAAATATCGTTTTGCTCTACCCCGCAGGCGACCATGGTCCGCACGATGACCGAAGGCATCGTGAATAGGTTTTTGAGGTCCGCGAAGGCCGAGATGCTTCAAAAGAACAAGACGGAGATAAGATGTCCGTGTCGAAGATGCAAGCTGAAGAGCCTTATTGCGGACCCGGATTCCGGGCAGGTGCGGGACCACCTGCTGTTGCGTGGTTTCATGGATGGCTATCGGTGGCAAGGTGATGAAGATGACTACGAAGTCGTCCATGCGGGCCGGGCAAGAAATGAGGAAGGGCAGCAAGACAACCACCGCGGCTTGGGCGGGCGAGAAGACGAAGAATCCCCAGGAGATGATCACGACTGTGATGCTGTACACAGTCATCATGTAGAAGATGCAGGACATGATGATGAGGAAGATGCCGGAGCAGGCGACGGGCATGATCATGAAGATGATGATGCCGGCGGAGCAGACGACGCTGGACCATCGATGGGCTGGGTGCAGGACCCTCATATTCAAGAGCTGCTTCTCAAGCAGACGGATAACGCAAGAGCTGCCGCCCGAGAGAAAGCCAAGATGGATCAACTTGAGTTAGACGCGGTTACTCCATTGTATGAAGGATGCAGGCCCGAGGATACCCGCCTGAAAGTAACGCTCATGGCCCTGGAGATGAAGGTAAAACACAAAATGACCGACACATGCTTCGACGAGAACATGTCATTCTGGCACGAACGTCTTCCCAAGGGGAACAAGTGCCCGACCAGTTTGGAGGAGGCGAAGAAAATCGTGTGTCCTCTGGATTTACCGCACGTGAAATACCATGTGT
>NW_025266682.1:0-1499 GCF_018294505.1 Triticum aestivum
AGACGCCTCATTGGTCTTTCACAGAGTACATACCTTGACAAGATATTGAAGAAGTTCAGTATGGATCAGTCCAAGAAGGGGTTCTTGCCTGTATTGCAAGGTGTGCAATTGAGCACGGCTCAATGCCCGACCACGGCAGAAGATATAGAAGAGATGAGTGTCATCCCCTATGCCTCGGCCATAGGGTCTATTATGTATGCCATGCTGTGTACCAGACCTGATGTAAACCTTGCCGTAAGTTTGGTAGGAAGGTACCAAAGTAATCCCGGCAAGGAACACTGGACAGCGGTCAAGAATATCCTGAAGTACCTGAAGAGGACTAAGGATATGTTTCTCGTTTATGGAGGTGACGAAGAGCTCGTCGTAAAGGGTTACGTCGACGCTAGCTTCGACACAGATCCGGATGACTCGAAGTCACAGACCGGATACGTGTATATTTTGAATAGAGGAGCAGTAAGCTGGTGCAGTTGCAAGCAAAGCGTCGTGGCGGGGTCTACATGTGAAGCGGAATACATGGCAGCCTCGGAGGCAGCACAGGAAGCAGTCTGGATGAAGGAGTTCATTACCGACCTAGGGGTGATTCCCAATGCGTCGGGCCCGATGACTCTCTTCTGTGACAACACTGGAGCTATTGCCCTTGCGAAGGAGCCCAGGTTTCACAGGAAGACCAGGCATATCAAGCGTCGCTTCAACTCCATTCGTGAAAGTGTTCAAAATGGAGACATAGATATTTGTAAAGTACACACGGACCTGAATGTAGCAGATCCGTTGACTAAACCTCTCCCTAGGGCAAAACATGATCAACACCAGGACGCAATGGGTGTTCGATTCATCACAATGTAACTAGATTATTGACTCTAGTGCAAGTGGGAGACTGTTGGGAATATGCCCTAGAGGCAATAATAAATGGTTATTATTATATTTCTGTGTTCATGATAATAGTCTTTTATTCATGCTATAATTGTATTGTCCGGAAATCGTAATACATGTGTGAATACATAGACCACAACCTGTCCCTAGTAAGCCTCTAGTTAACTAGCTCGTTGATCAACAGATAGTCATGGTTTCCTGACTATGGACATAGGATGTCATTGATGACGGGATCACATCATTAGGAGAATGGTGTGATGGACAAGACCCAACTTAAGCATAGCATAAAAGATCGTGTAGTTTCGTTTGCTAGAGCTTTTCCAATGTCAAGTATCTTTTCCTTAGACCATGAGATCGTGCAACTCCCGGATACCGTAGGAGTGCTTTGGGTGTGCCAAACGTCACAACGTAACTGGGTGACTATAAAGGTGCATTACGGGTATCTCCGAAAGTGTCTGTTGGGTTGGCACGGATCGAGACTGGGATTTGTCACTCTGTGTAAACGGAGAGGTATCTCTGGGCCCACTCGGTAATGCATCATCATAATGAGCTCAATGTGACTAAGGCGTTAGTCACGGGATCATGCATTGCGGTACGAGTAAAGAGACTTGCCGGTAACGAGATTGAAC
>NW_025266683.1:0-1499 GCF_018294505.1 Triticum aestivum
GACGCTCGCCGGCACGCGCGCGCGCCACCTCCCCCCCTGCTGGCCACCTCCTGCTTCCTTCTCTCGCCCTCGATGCCCCGGCCGAAGCCACGCAGCTGCCCCGCACCGCTCTCACTCTCCCTCGCCCTCCTCTTCTCCCCCTGCTCTCTCTCCCTCTCACCCGAGAACCACCGCCGCCGCCGACGGGCATCACCGTAGCCACCGGCCTCCCCTCGCCTCCCTGAGACGCTTCCCAGCTCCGCCTCGACCCCCTCTACCTCCTCGTCAAGCCACGCACCTCCGGACGCGCTCCATCGCCGACGCCGTTGTCTTCTTCACCACCGACGCCGGAGATCGACCTCGCCGCCATCACCGTCAATTCGCCGGACGCAGGACGTCCCCGAGCACACCGGCCTGCTCTACGAGTCCGCCGTGAGCCTCTCTTCTTTTCCCCTCACCTCTCTCTCTCGCGCGTGCCCTGTAGCCGCTGCCCCACGAGCGCCCGAAGCCGCCGTCCGCCATGGCCGGCGAGCTCCGTGCCCCCGAGCACCTCCGCCTCGCGTAGATAGCTCGATATGCTCCTGCTGCCTCGTAGCTACCGCCTGTGCCCTCCGTTCGCTCGAACGCGAGCTGCAGCCCCACGCCCGCGTTATCCCGAACTCCGGCCGCCGCCCCGAGCTTCGCTCCGGCGAACTCTGGCGCCCCCGCAGCCCCCCCATCAGCTCCCCTGGTTGCGGGCGAAGACGGGCTACGCCCCGGTGGTCTTAGCGCGATCAAACGCCGTCTGTAACGCAAGTCCGGCGAGTCGCCGCCGCGCTAATGGTCGCCGCCGGCCAGAACTCCGGCGGGCTGACGTGGCTTAGCTAATTAGTCACTAATCCCCCACCTACTGACGCTGACAAGTGGGCCCCAGGGCTTAGTCAAAGCTAGTCAGCCCGGGTTTGACTCGGGGTTAACCCCAGTGTCACTGACGTGTGGGTCCCACACGTCAGGATTGACCTGGACAGCCGCGTTGACCGCTGATGCAATGATGACGTCATGCTGACGCAATTATACATTTTCTGGAATTAAAATAATTCAGAAAATCCAGAAATTGCTTTAAACTTCAAAAATTCATATCAATTCAACCGTAGCTCAGATTTAAATAAATTATATATGAAAAATTATCAGAAAAATGCAACCTTTCCATCTGTACTAGTTTCATGCATGAAAAACCAACTTATACATGCTGAATATGGGAAAACACATTATGGCATATATAAGAGACCTAATTTAGAAATGCATTTGAACCTTTGGTTCAAATGGACTTTAAGCTAATTGAACACTAGTTGCATTAGCTCAACAGCATCACATCTACATGCCATGTTCATGCATCATATTGTTGCATATGATTGTGTATTGATTGCCGGCACCGTTCCTTCTCGATAGGTCCTGCTCCGGAGACGTTCCAGAGTACCTGTCTGTGAAGCAGTGCCTCCCTTGTTGATTTACCAGGCAAGCAACCCCCCCTTGTTCATTTC